>NW_026532565.1:252-1988 GCF_026283585.1 Hylaeus volcanicus | reverse complement strand
AAAGCAGAAGAGGAATTTCGTCGAGAAAAAGAAAGTCCGTACTAGAAAAGAAATTGTCTAGTGAAATTATGTTTAGTACATCTATTTCTGCTAAAATGCAATAATTTTTTAATGTTAACGAAACATTTTTTTAGAAATAGCGAAACAACAATCGCTTCAAGAAAGACAAGGTCCGTACTAGAATGAAATTGTCTAGTGAAATGATGTTTAGTACAATTATTCCTGTAAAATTACAAAAGCTTCAATTATTAAAAATATTTTTTTTCTAGTTGACGAAGCCCGAGATAAATTACCGAAAGCTATGGACACAGAACGTCGGTATTAAACAAAATCGTTAACTGAAATAATGTTTAATACATTCATTTCTATGAAAATGGAAAGGCTTTAACTATTAAATTTTTTTTTCAGTTGCGGAAATAATGAAGACTGTGGAAAGGATAATCATGATACGAGGTCTGTATTAAAGTTAAAGTTGTTCACTGAAATAATGTTTAAACAACTATTTCTGTTAGAATTCAAAAACATAAAATAAATAATATTTTTTTTTTAGGTAGCCGTAGTACTAAAGAATTACAAGCCTTCAACATTGTAGCAAAACAAACGTTTTGCCCAAGATTAAAACCTTTTTACAAAGATATTTGTTAGATCACTAATTCCAAATGCAAATAAAAATTTAACAGAAACTAGTTCTATCTGCATAGAAACATACGATACGACACTTTTAGTGTAAAAAAACAAATTAACTTTTCAAGAAAAAATTTTCCTAATTTTTTAATGACAACAATTTATTGCATTATTTAACAAATCCACAAAAAGACCACCGAATAATGATTTATTCTTTCCTTTAACTCTAGATGTTTTCTGTATTTTTTTAATCATTTATTTTTGCGTAAAAACATCATTTCAACTTTATTATCCGAGAATTTCATAGCAAAAACGTCGTATTTATGAGCCACAATTACTTTTTTTTTATTACATTCGTAAACTTAAATATAAATTTCAAGAAAACGAAAATTCACGGCATTCTTTGCTTTGCTCTTTAGTATTAAGCCATTGCAATGTTTTCTGTATATGCCTTTTGGGTTATGCATTTATCCCATTCTGTTTTTATCAACCGTATCTAATTCTAGAATATACTTTATTGTTGATGCGAATTCAAACAAACTTTTTTCAAAGGTAAATACTCTGTTATCTTTTTTTAAATGCTTTTCTCATGTATTCTTTCAACCTTAACACAACCATAAAAAAATTTAAATTACATTTACACATAAACTAGGTACCAATTTGTTGAGTTTTTCAATTTAACGAAAATGCTTCCATTAATTACTATTAAAAAATTTTTTAAAATAATATATGATGTCATTGGGTTTCTTAATTCATAAAACTGCAAATGTTTTTTCAAAAATCTTTTTTGTATACACTATAATCAGTATTTATATAGACATGGCTCTGCCGTTTTATTCAAAAAAAAACTGTTAATTGTTATAGGTTAAAGCAGTATATCAGATTTCATTTTTTTACTTAACAGCATGTGCCCGAATGGAACGGTGAATGAAAAAAAAAAGCTTTCTTTTCTGCACAGTAACACTAACCGTTCCAGCATGAGGCATTTTTTCGGAGCTCATGATTCACCTTGACAGCCGATCCCTCAAGGGGAACACTGAATGAAATGGAGAGTTTCGTCATTGTCTAAGCGACTTATCAGTAGGATTCCCTTCCGGTCCATTGCTAGACCA
>NW_026532565.1:0-242 GCF_026283585.1 Hylaeus volcanicus | reverse complement strand
GGCATCCTTTTGGAGCTCATAATTCGGCTTCACAGCCTATCCCTCAAAGGGGACACTGAATGAAACGGAGAGTTTCGTCGTTGCCTAAGCGACTCATCAGTAGGATTCGGTTCCGGTCCATTGCTAGACCAGTTCCAGGCAGTAGACTAGGGCCCACTCCAAAGAATGGTTCCCATCTTTTAAGTCTTGGGTGTGGACTCCATCCATTTAACGTCTCCGATGGTCGACCCATTCACTTGTAG
>NW_026532564.1:0-11375 GCF_026283585.1 Hylaeus volcanicus | reverse complement strand
AATCAATGGTTACAATTAAACCGCGGGTTCAATGCAGTTGTAGCGTATGCATATACTTGAACAAAAATCACTAAATCATAGTATGAGTTGTATTATATTTGATCTGGCACTTCGTATGGCATGAAGTATGGAAAATATGATAAATATAAAATCTTTTTTTACTGACGTAACATAAAAATTCCAATTTATCCGTATTTTGTACATAGATGTGTAGTTTCTTTGTGCAAATGGAGAAGCAAAATAAGATAACATTTAACGAGAGAAATAACAAAAATATATTATTTTTTAACATATTATATAAACAGATGGGAATTTTGAAAATCTATTTACACTATCAACTACACATGCGTGTCTCTGGTCATTCGTCAATTTTTATTTTTGACTAATACTATTATTTTTCTGATTTTTTAAACTAGGTATTTCAACAAACGAACCTACCCTTTGTAATAGTTTAAATACAATAACCTACACTTTACAATAGTTTAGATAATACTTAAAATATTTTCTTGTATTTCGAAAACTAAAAGCATTATTTAGGTGTTCTGTTTCATATGGAATATTTTACACAACGCTCTTTTCCATTAAATTAATTCAGATAATTAAATTATTCTTTTTCAAAGAAATATTAAAATGCACTGCTTGTTTCAGATAGAATTGCGAGCTGGGTTACGGAAAGGCGGCGATGATCACCAATTTAGATATATTGATATATTGTATTTGAATAAAAATTTTTTGCGGGGCATAAATCTTCGGCGTCGAAATAAAGGGATCGCGAACTAAACATAGCGATACACAGCTTGCATTGCGAATAGAGAATAGATACGGCCACTTGGAGATATTTGGGTAGGCAATCAACATACCCTAAGACTTCCAAGCTAGCGAAGTCGTTTTATGATTTTTGCCGCGCGTACCTTAGTTTAGACTACCTTGTCGTAAACGCGACCGGCCATGTACCATTATGGATCGCCCGGCGGCGAGCGAGCGACGCGGTTCGGGACATCTGTTTTGTCCGAAGGGATTTCCAAGATTTTGCTCCTGCCAGAAGTCAAGAAGTCAGCCTTAGGGGGGAAGGCACCCCACCCCGACGTGTGGGGTGGAGCCACCCCACTCCTCAGTAATTTTGGGCATCGCGGAAGAGCACCGGACATCTTTCTTCGAGTTGATCCTTGAATGAACAAACACTGCGATCACTGCGTCTCAGTTGTAATAAAGCGATATCAAGTAGTTTTCGGACTCCTCGTCAATAAAGTTTCCTTTTGCCTTTTCACTCTAATCGTGTCTTCGAGTTGATACCCCGTTACATCCCTTCGACTCCCCTTTCCCTTCCGCCTAACCTAAAAATGAGGCCTTCTCGATTTCTCCTGCGGTACGTCATGGTGTACGTGGGGGGAGCCCCATCCTCGGTCCCACCTGTGAGCCTCTACCTCGGCAGATATAAATATCAGGCTCTCCATGGTTCACGCGGTGGCAGGTCACGAGCCCCTAATGACTCGACCGCTTCAGGTTTTCTGCATACCGTGCGGCGCAATCGGTGCACGTTAAAACCGTTTCCCCTGGCCGATTACACCCAAAGCATACCCTCGTCTTTCGGGGTAGGGAGCAGTCGGCAGACAAATGTTCAGAGTGCCGACAATTACGGCACTCCCTCCCCTCTAGACGTAAAGAAGGTCGGGGGGTTTACAACCAGCTTTGCCGGCAATGGGGTGTGCCAGCTGTTTCGTTGCGAACTAATTCCTCCGCGATAGGCGACTTCTAAGCGTCGGTGGAGGGTTTAACCTCCAAGGAAGTGTATTAGGTCCCGGAGGAGATAAGGGAGGCTTCCCCGATCCTCCATGAGAACCTTTGTGGAGGGACTGCGACGGCACTGATGGCAAAGGTCACTGCACCGTTCGGCAGTCCTCTTCGTAGAGGGTCGGTGCTGGGACTGGCGACGAAGGTCACCGCGCCATTCGGCCGACCTTTTTTCCAACCGCTCGCGGGTATAAGGCGGTTGACGGCGGCTGCCGTGACCTTGGCCACGACTCCGTTCAGTCAACCTCTCGCGAGTTTTACGCGGTTGACTGCGGCTGCCGTGACCTTGGTCACGACTCCCTTCGGCCAACCTCTCGCGAGTCTTAGTCGGTTGACTGCGGCTGCCGTGACCTTGGTCACGACTCCGTTCGGTCAACCGCTTGCTACTCCCCTGAGGGGAGTATGAAGGGAGTGTCTCGTCCTGAAAGAGGCGAGCCCCTTTTTCCCTTGGGTGCCTGATAAAAGGCACCTGACGTTTTAAGGGGCGTAGTTCGCTGTCGCGGCCCCGGGGTGCGCAAATTCGGGGCTGCTGCGACGCCTTCTTCTTCTTCCGCTGCGTTTCCTTTCCCTTATCCTTTGCCGCGTGGGTGGAAGCATCGGAACGAAGGAGAAGGTTTCGCCTTGTTCGCGGTGCCGCGGTCCTAAGTACACTCGCGTACGACGGAGACTCACTGACGTCATTTTTCCTCTTACAGCTGAGTGAGGTGTCGTCGGATGACGTCTGCCGTTGGGAGAGTGGGGAAAGCGGTTCGTTGCGTCGGGATCCCAGATTCCAACTCTCCGACGTCTCCCCTCTCTCGCTTCGCGCATGGTCGCTGTGGATACCGCGTCTGCCGCGTCTCCTCGGCGCAAGCACCGGTCTCAACGAGAGGGGAGCGGATAACCGATCCGCCGCGGAAGAAGGAGAAGCCCAGGAGGACGCGTCGCTGTCCTCCCTCTCATACGAATCTCCCAATGACGAATACTCGCGACCCGTTCTCGCGGTCGCGACCGGAATTCGCGGGATCGCTTGCGATTGGCGATCTGTCGGGACCGGTGAGCCGAAAGGACTCATGGGGTCCCTCCACCGGTCCACCGATTGACCGGTGGGCAGCCACGCGAAAGGTTCGATTGACCAACCCGTGGTCCGTTGTCCTGAGAGACTCTTCCCCAATATTGCCTTGTATTCTTTTACAATTATCAAATATCGGGGGTTCTCCTCGAGTATAGGTTAAGGGACGGGAAGGGTTCAGGCGCCTCGTCCCTTATCGGGTCCCAGACGGCCGCGCAGGATCCGAATTTTTGTCTGAGGTGGTAACAGACGAACCGTCCATGGAGGTCCTCGTATGGACTATGCGTTTGGAATCCGAGCCCATCCATTACCTCCAGAAGGTCGCGATTGGCCTGCCGCCGGAAGAAGCGGATCGCCTCACGCCTCGCGTCCTTCTTGTGTCCGCGCGCCTCTCTGCGACGCGCCCACTCATTGTCAAATTCGCTCGAAGACACATTCGACATATCGTCAGTCGAGCGAATTTATATTTCAAATGAAATCGGCCTTGAACGCTAAGGTGTTTATCCGCGGCGAAGACGTTGCCGAACGGATACCTTGTTCGCGTCCGAAATTAAACGAAGAGCGTACAGGTATGCGGTTCGACCAAACAAAGCGGGTCATCGCGTATCAACACCTGTAACGTTGTCTATCGGCCAAGAAAACAATAACGGCCGATCAAACCGACCGTTCTTGAAGCGACAAATCTATCACATCGAGAAACCGTCGTTCGACAAGAAACCGTTCGAAAATGAAACGTTCGCCTCGCTCGATCAAAGTTTTCATCGGGGCCCCACGTTGGGCGCCAATTTTGTGACGGACCTCGCGTGGGTGACCGAGAAAGCCGCTATTCGACACGCTCGGTCGCAGAATTTCCACGGACGAATTTGTTTATAAAAATTTTGGCGCCAGTGCCAAGTGCACGCGTCCGTTACCTTCGTCTTTCTGACTGCTCTAGAGGAGAGCGAAACTCAGGGGAGGTCGAAAGAAAGGAAATAAACTTTGATCCGCGTACGTTTAATTAATCTTTTATTCACCCGGAATCTACGCAGGGAATTCCGTGGTACACACACCGATGGGAGAAACGGTGTGGTGACTACGCGGCGAAAAGGAGAGGCGGCGCGGAATTCCCGATACGACTCAACGTTTAAAGAAACGGAGGAAAAGCCGGTGCGACTTATTCTCTAGGGGCCTCGCAAACAGATAGTCCGCCCTAGAATGAAAATACAACCCAAAACAATGTATTACGCCGGTAATTAACGGTCTCGCGTTTCGAAGGGGCCCTTTCCTTCGAAACGCGGCGCGTCCTCAAACCGCGCAAGGTCACGCGGGAGATTCGCAAAACGGACGGAGGGAACTCTAACGGATTTCGCCTCCGGTGGTGGTCCTGTCGCGGACGAAAAAGGTGCTCCGGAGCACGCTCGCGGACTCACACGCTCGATCCACGCTCGCGGACTCACACGCTCGATCCACGCTCTCACACACACGTACGACACAAAAGGAAACCCAGCCAGTGGGCCCTACCTGAAAACTGCTGGCCCCGGGGTCCAAGATTTTCCTCTTAGGGTCCTCGGTGGAGTAGTCTGCCTGGAGACACCACATACCGCACACAGTCGCGATAAGAAAAAGACTATAATATTCTCTGTGAACGACTGAAGAGGGACTCGCTCGTACGTGTGCTCTGTTTCGCCGCCAAACCGTTCATTAAATTCGATCGATCGCTCATCGATCGTCGCGCTCTTCTCGCCGCCGGCTCGCGGCTCTCCCCACCCAGGAGGTGTAGGGGCTCCTTCAGTGTGCCACCACCATGGCATCTTTGCGGTGTCTTCCCCTCGTGGCAGCTCCGAGTGGCGATGGTAGCGCTATGTTATTCCTGAGAGTGGTCAATCCTCTTGGTGGTGGCCGAGCTGGAGTCCTTGGCTGGAGGACACCGCGACCGGCGACTTGCTGCGCTCGCGCAAGGACGCGGCGCGGACCGCGAGCACGGGGGAGCGCCGACACAAAGGGGTCGCGAGACACTCATCCTTCCATACCCACGGACCACTTGCGAACTGGCGTGTCCGACGAGGAGGGAGCGAGGCCTTTCCGGGGTCAGGGCGCCTTCGTGACGAGCAGAAAAAGTCTGTCCCGTCACAATACCGCTTGAAATCAGTTAAGAACCGTCTATTCAAAAGACCGTCAAGGCATAATGAACAATACAAATATTGACTAATCAACAGGTCGACGACATTGAAGTATTCTCAGAACGTATTATTATCGTCTCAATTGCGTTCAACTTTCTATAACGTGTCCAATAAATAGAATTAAAATTAGTATATTACATCGTTAGTAATAGAAAATGTTCTTCTACATCAATTATTGAAAATTTAATGTTTATTCTACATTATTATTGTACTCGTTAATATCTATCTCAATTACAATTTACTTTAGATGAAATCAATTATTATAACAGATACATATGTTGGAAATTCTAAGCAGTACAAAAAAATATGTAAAATGTAAATTAAATAACTGATTAACTGTCGATCATAGTTTACAATGAAAATGTTTAAAATAAAACGGTTTACTTCGCACGTTGTGTATATATATGTCGTAGATATTAGCGCTTAGCAGTAAGCGTTACATTGTAAGCCTGGAGGTCTCGGATGCCGAGTGGTCGCACGTGTACGTTTGGTCGGCTGCGACACGCGACCTGCCGCGACACTTAATTGGTTTGGGTTACGCGCTACCGATACTTTTGGACGGCCGCGATAATCAGAGTCGGTCCTCTTTGATGATGGGTGCACGTGGATGGGGTGACTCCGGTAGGATGACCCCACCACGGAATGGGGCAGAGGGGAATAGAAGTTCCTCGATGGCTTGAGATCGGGCGGCAGAAATCGTTTGATATTCGAAGAGAACGGTTACTTGAGAAATTAGAAGTGAGAATGAATCCCACCGGAATCAACCCGTCGGATCACTCGGCAGCCCGACACTCGTGAAAGAAGCGAGACACCGCCGAGGTGCGCGAGTCTTCTAGATCCGCTCGCGAAACGACATATATTATACATATAGCATACGTTTGAAAATACTTGCCAAAATCCAAATTTTAATTTTGCTTGATAAATGATTCATATTCAATTAAACTTCGCGAATTAGGTAATAATTAAATCGTGCAAACTATATAAACGCTAGTATTTAAAAAAAACCTACATTTTACAAATTATTCAGCTATCAATATTCATATAAAGAGTAAAATAAAAATTCTGAATTGCTACTTTGCTGTTTCGATAGTATATTTTGTAACGACTTTTTGAATGTATATCTGCATCCTTAATACTTCCGTGAAATAGCTTTCAGCATTACTTTAAAGTCTTTTAGATGAAAGAAGCTGGAACTCCACTTACATAACTACGAATTTACCACAAATGAATAACGAGGAGCGTTCATCCGGTGTTTATAATCAGTAAAGTAGACATTTCCATACATAGAAAATAAATCCCAATAAAATTCCAATAATTCTTTAGAAATGTCCAATGAGAAAAACGTAACAGTTCTGGCAAAAACAAGACCAATAGAAGAAAAACTACCTGGCCACGCCAAGTATTTGACTTCCAGCCCGCGGACATCTAGGCAAATGTCAGTTTATAGCTAATTCGCTATTTAGCTTCTTCACTTTACATCACAGACATAGGAATATAGAGCCTATATTCTATGGTTAAACGCGCATCCCCATTCCCCGGTTTTCGATAAGAACCTCATTCATTTATTGTTAGAAGTAGTTTCCAGAGAAGGTCAGAGTAGCTGAGACGATGCTGAACCACAATTTCCTTTGCAAAAATGTCGGAGATGCTTCGTTTTCGAATTATTAGCGAAAAACTACCGACAAATCACAGCGTCCGAGTAGCGCGCGCTCAGCCGCAAGTGGCTGGCCCGAGCGTTGTTATTATCAATTTTCGACTCCTATTTCAACTTTTATTACAACGTAACTGCTATTCAACGTCAAGAATGATCAATTGTATAGACTACCCATAAAAAACTTCAAAAAAGTAAAAAAATTACGCCTAGTACATGATAAAGTGGAGGACTTAAAGAGTAATCGTAGAAAAATAGAAGATCCCCCTAAAAAAATTCAAGAAAGTAGAAAAAAAAGTGTCCTTAGAAATATTTTAAAATACAATAAAATGAAAATGTACTCATATTGTCAAAGTTTTAAATTGACAAATTATGGGAAAGTCTGAGAGAGAAAGAATGGGTATTGATGATCTGAGAATGCTTTGCCTGGCCACGCCAAGCATTTGACTTGCAGGCCACGGACATCTAGGCAAATGTCTAAACAGTTTCAGTTTGTGGTTGATACACTATTTAGCTTTTTCATTTCACCGCCAAAGTGCGGAGCAGTCAGTTTACATGAGTTGTCATTAGGGTCTGAACGTCTGCACTGTTGAACACAGCATTTTAGCTGCGCATAGCTGGAAAGCATCGAATTTTTCATTGTGTTATACAGTGTCACCTTTGCACTTTGCTGGAAAGCACCTTCATGTACTGGCAGCTCATTTCGATTTCACTTCTTTTTCTACTTTCTTGAATTTTTTTAGGGGGATCTTCTATTTTTCTATGATTACTCTTTAAGTCCTCCACTTTATCATGTACTAGGCGTAATTTTTTTACTTTTTTGAAGCTTTTTATGGGGATCTCACCTCTTTTTACAAAGATAATTTCTATAGTGAATGACTTGAAATAATAGAAAATGGGAGATCAGTTTGAATCCTTTAAGGGAGTGGACTCCCGTACCTTGTATGCGCTGGTACGCACTCACACAGCTCCACGCCACTGTATACGTACACGGAACTGCAAGGGTTCCGTATTGTCCTATTTATGTCTTGACAATGCAGATTCGAGACTTCTCAATAGTCGTTTCCGCTAGATAAATGTTCGAACTAGAGCGCAAGCTCCCATAGGGACTCTACTTTTGCTCTTTTCTGTCATAATTAACAATATTCGGCAGCATGATGCCGGCCATGAAAGCTAGCGAGCAGCCGTGCCGAGACACACGCATCCAAGCAACGCCCGGTGGCATGTCCGTATGCCTACGAATAGGCTGCGTGATGCGCGATATCTGAAAGTAAGAGTCCAGCCGAATAAGCGAGACTTTCAATATTACGTTTGTGACATTTTTCTAATTACAATGATACCACATATAATACAACTCGGATCATATTTACAATAATTTATGGACGACGCGGAGAAAAAGCCGTTTCGAAAACGTTCAACAGCTCACAAGGGAAGTTCGCGATACGGACGAGCGCTTTTTGAACGAGACTGGGCTCACAAGGAGTCATCGCCTAGTATCCCCCGAATTTTTTAATCAAATTTTTTTCATATGTAAAGAAGGATATGCAGAACAATCACTGCAAGTGAGAAGGCGCTACTGTCTTTCGTTTTCGAGAAATAAATTTTTAAAAATAGCTAAATTTCGATTGACAAGTGTCAACCATACAAGAGTCGGAGGTATCGTAGAAGCAGCGTGGCGCAGTCGGTGGAGTGCCAGGTTGCGAAGTCGATTTTTTGCGCTGGACGCGGTTCGTTCCCTTTAGGAGTCGCTTATTTTTTTTTTTACTTTTTCTTCAGTTTGTACCATGTTTTGTTATGTTTTGTTTTTGCAATGTTTGTTTAATATAATTAAATAGTTATTTACAAACTATAATGACGTAAGTTTTTATAAAAGCTTGTAGAAAACTCCTTTCACATCCTGACTTCTTTTTCAATGCGATAGAAAACATAAAAATTGCACAATATTGTATAAAAATAATCTTGATATATAAAAAGGTTGTTTCCATAACAAAACATGATACAAAAGGAAGAAAAAGTAAAAAAAAATAAGTGGCTCCTACCGGGATCGAACCGCGTCCAGCGCAAAGCTAGAGTTTCGAAGCGACGACGAAAGTAGAAAGAAACAGTTCGATGAAGAAGGAAGAGAGACTGACAGTCGACGTTGGCGAATGTAAGGATACGGGATGCTAAGCGCGATTGTCATTGACATGACATGATATTACGATATCTCAGTTGTACATAGACCGATTTTATTGATTTTGGTTTTATTAGAAAGCTTATATGCCATTTACATTAGAAAAATGCCTTTAGATTTAGAAAATACAGCAGGCGTGACGAGATAGTAATGACAAAAGTTTTGGGTTAGGTTGAAATCGCGTTTTCTCGAGTAAAAGATACGCGATAGTGCCAGCGCCAGGCATATACGGGGAGGCTATTTTTTCATGTACTTGGCGTCGAAACGCTACCGCGTCTCTAGATATTGTTAATTTTTTTAAGTTATTACATTTATTAATTGTAAAACAGCAGAGACGAGATTATTGAATTAATGTTTTCAAATTTGATGTATCGCATATGTGTTCCCAGAGTTACCGTTCTCAAATGTAGAGTGCGCTTTAAAACAATTCGGTTTTTTACGCAGTTGGTAAGTCAGGATGCACAACACGATCGGTAAAAATTAGAAATAAATCTATGTCGAGAACTGAGTTATTTATTTTGGACATAATCATAATTTCGATCAATCTGTATTGATATACGGGAAACAAATACAAAGAGCAATATTTTTTTCGATTATTAAGATATAGTAGCTTGTAAAGGTAATAGAATGAATCAAACATAAAATATTGCCAAAAATATTTCACCTAAATTGTAAGTTATATAGAAATAAAATATATAGATATGTAACATTGGCTATATATTTGTATATGTTCGAAACAATTGAACTTCGAGGATAGATACAGTATCTTGAATGTATATATTCTTAGGTCCATGACATAGCGGATTCAAACGGGTACTAGAGACCTCTAATCGATTAAACAAATGCCTTTTTTTATACCATACACACTTTAAACATTTGGAAAAAAATAAGAATATAGTCTCATTTGGCCTCTTTATGGAGGAATTTTTACAAAGATGAAGAGATTTAAATTGACTGATGAAAATTAAAAATTCGGATGCGCAATATGATTAGCGTGAAGTGTGACTAAAATGTGACTATACATATACAGGGTGTCCCAAAAATGTTGTAACACCTTGAAATGGGTGGTTCGGGAGGTGATTTGAAACAATTTTTTCCTTAGCGAAAATGTTGTCCGAGGCTTCGTTAAGGGGGTAGACATTTGGAAAACTTTAACAATTTTTTACACACCAACGGTTCGTCTCCGGCATGTGGCTCCTTTGAAGCTTATTACCTACCCCTCGAGTAGAATTTTTTAAAATTAAAAAAAAATTTGACCTTAAATTTCGAGGTCATAATGGATTTTGAGGACGGTTTTTTTTGCAAATGTCCACCGATCCAGATGTGTACAATAACCCCTGAAAGTGGTGACCAATAATTTTTATACAACCTGTACACCCTGATTTCATTTATAAAAATAAAGAAGTTTAATACAAATTACTTTTTGAGGTGACACTAATTGATTATAAAAACTGATACCTACATATCCTGAAAAATCCATTATTAATGTTTCCTATTTCCCATAAATATTTTAAAAGAAACGTTTAAAAAATATTCGGATAATGTGAAATTTATGTTTAGAAGATACGTATTGAATATTCGGGCAATGTTGAATAAATCTTGAAAATTAAGAGATTCAAAAAAAAATTAAATCAAATTTTATATTGTGTTTCATTTATTCATAGATTTTACTTTTATTACTTTATTTCCTGCGATTGGATTCAATTAAAACAAGTTATTTTAATTTTTTTTTACCTCGGTGGGAATTTGAATATCAGATGAATATATATTTTATATTCGGGAAAAAATATATTGTTGCTTATATTAAATAAATATGTATTTTATATTCGGGAAATAATATTTTGTTGCGAAAATCAAATGAATATCTATTTTATATTCGTGAAAAAATATTTTGGTATGAATATCAAATAAATATGTATTTTATATTTTGGAAAAAATATTTCATTCTAAATATCGAATAAATTATCATTTTATACTTAAAAAAAAATATATTTTTTTCTAAATCTAGAATAAACATCATATATATGTTTAAATATTAAAATGAGATTCAATCTCTTTTATTGGATGAATATGTATTCAATATTTTGTGCTACTAGGGTATGTGAACCTGACACCCAACTGCCAAAAAATTAACTTTTTTTTACGGAAAATGATAGTGTTTCATTTCGATTTTAGTATTAGGTTGTTACAATTTTTTTTCATTTATCAATTGATGAAACTACAAACCAAATACTATACCTTTCCGTAAAAAAAGTTAATTTTTTCAGTCAGGTCCCACGTTCACATAGCTTATAAGGAGACATCGCCTAGTGTCCCCCGAATTATTTAATCAAATTTTTTTCATATGTAAAGAAGGGTATGTAAGACAATCTCTGCAAGTGAGAAGGAGCGACTCTCTTTCGTTTTCGAGAAATAAATTTTAAAAAATAGCTAAATTTGGTTTGTCGAGTGTCAACAGTATAAGAGTCGGAGGTATTATAGAAGCAGCGTGGGACAGTCGATAGAGTACCATTTTGCGAAGACGATCTTTTGCGGTGGAAGCGGTTCGAC
>NW_026532563.1:0-2328 GCF_026283585.1 Hylaeus volcanicus | reverse complement strand
AGATTTCAAAAATCTCAATGTCGGGTGCTGGCCACTTTCTGAATTTTTGTTAATTATTAATTCATGAAACTATAAACGAAACCATTGTTACTACAATCAACTACAAACGAAATGCTATCGTATTCTATAAAAAAGAATTAATTTTTGAAAAGTCGGGTGCCAGGTTCACATATCTTGTACAAATACCGTGCTATGCTTTTCAAAATATTTATTCGTGCGAAATGTGAACGCATAATTCCGCCAGATTTTCATAATATTTGCGATATCGTCGACTACGTAGCATAGAAAAGAGGTCACGTACATTCATCTGGATACCGAGCGTATTTACATTTATCGATAGTCCGTCCACAGGGGTGTCCAGCCAACAGAAGCATACTCTGCTTTCGCGAGGACGGATAGCTAGCTACCTGGTAACCCTTTGCGCTCGAGTGGCGCCTCTAGGGCGACATACGCAATTTTAAAAGTGATTTTCTTGAACGTACAACTTCAATTTTACTTATATCGGAATACAGTTAATTATTAATTGAAATAATGATACATCGAGTCACGAATGTTCGTAGACGTTTCCTTTCGAGGTAGAGTTTTTGGTTTTGCAGAGATTTATTATAAAAATAGACCGGATTTGATTGTATAGAAAAATGCCTCGAGCGCAAAAGGGCGAATAAGTCGTCGAATTCGGGCGACGGGAGTTCCGCTTCGAAATCGAAGAAAATTTCGAGCAACGACAACGACCAGCGATGATCTTTCGATTAGAAAGACTCGGCGTGCCGATATCAGCGGAAAAAGTTTCGCGTCGAAACTCTCTTACGTCGAAGAGAAAGTGATAATTGCCGCGGCGAGTTTCCGCAAATACGTAGAGTATAAATAGCTGCGCGATGAAATCTGAATCAGCTTTTAAGTGTTACTTGCACTAGCCATCAATTATACAACGCGCGATCGTTAATTCGACGGCCATCCGTTTTGAAGGATCGATAATATCGTAACTTACGGTTACAAAAAGAAATGCGTCGATCATTCGGACGTCGACCTTCCAACGATCGTCGATAGATCCGTAATTCGATAGAGCACGAATCTATCGCGACTCTGATTTATTTGTCACAATTAGTCGTTTACCAGTGACTCATACTTGTCCGAGAACGTGTATTCCATCCGACATTGTTTGTAAATCGTCTAGTAACCGATTCGTTATTTCCTTCTGCATTTCGCGAATGCGTAATCGCGCGTAGCCGAGGAGAATGTTATGTCGGTGAAATACCCGTTTCGCTCTAATTTAATATCGTGCCCTTGGCGGCTGAAGAAATCCGTCGGCGAGATTGTCGCGCGTATGTACGTGTAACCACTTGTTAGAAGCCGCATAAGAGAGACAAACCTTTTAGTATATTGCATCTTAATTGCATTATACAGTGACTCACGAAAGTGTTTCAACACTTAGTGCGAGATACTTTATTAATTATGATAGGTATATTATAGAACATTTACTGAAATATTATTAACACTGTAAGGTGGTACGACTCTGTGCATTATATAGGTAAAGTTTCGAACGAATCGGCATATGTAAACAATAGATTTGAATTATTTCTTGTAAACATAGAGACTGCTGAAGCCACAAGAGTATTTGAACGCACAAGAATGAGTTCCAAGAATCAATGAAAACTCGGTCTTTCGGCCGCTAAATGTAAACATTGATTGTTGTGTTAGTCATCGTTGTACATACATCGAAAAGCGGTACAAACGGGTACAAACGATTCTAATGAATGGGGAAAGAACAGATTTCAAAAATCTTGAAAATTAATTTACTCCTCATATATATATACAAGTTTAAGATTTACAGCAATTGTTTTGAAATATATATATATATATATATTTCAAAAATCTTGAAAATTAATTTACTCCTCTCTTACGCCCATCAACAATTGCTGTAAATCTTAAACTTGTATATATATATATATATATATACAAGTTTAAGATTTACATAAGTTTAAGATATACATACAAGCTTTTCGATGTATGTACAACGATGACTAACAACAATCAATGTTTACATTTAGCGGCCGAAAGACCGAGTTTTCATTAATTCTTGGAACTCATTCTTGTGCGTTCAAATACTCTTGTGGCTTCAGCAGTCTCTATGTTTACAAGAAATAATTCAAATCTATTGTTTACATATGCCGATTCGTTTGAAACTTTACCTATATAATGTACAGAGTCGTACCACCTTACAGTGTTAATAATATTTCTATATATATATATACATTATATACATAATATATATATACATAACACACACACACACACACACACACACACACACACACACACACACACACA
>NW_026532562.1:0-1013 GCF_026283585.1 Hylaeus volcanicus | reverse complement strand
CGTATTGTTTTCTTAAATTTTAATTCAAAACGCCAGCGGCGTATTGCTTTCTTAAATTTCATTTCAAACTGCCAGCGGCGTATTGCTTGTCTACAGTTTATTTCAAAATGCCAGCGGCGTATTACTTTCTTAAATTTCATTTCACAGTGCCAGGAGCGTAATGCTTTTTGATATTTTAATTCAAAGTACCAGCGTCGTAATGCTTTCTTAAATTTTATTCTAAGAATGCCAGCGGCGTATTGCATTCTTAAATTTTACTTCAGAGTGCCAGCGGCGTAATGCTTTCTTAAATTTTATTTCATAGTGCCAGCGGCGTATTGTTTTCTAAAATTTTATTTCTAACTACTAGCGGCGTATTGCTTTCCTAGATTTTTTTTAAAAATGCCAGCGGCGTATTGTTTTCTTAAATTTCATTACAAAGTGCCAGCGGCGTATTGCTTTCTTAGATATTATTTAAAAATGCCAGCGACGTCTTGCTTTCTTAAATTTTATTTCACAGTGCCAGTGGCGTAATGGTTTCTTGAATTTTGTTTCAAAGTGCCAGCAGCTTGTCGCTTGTCTAAAGTTTATACCAAGGTGCCAGCGGCGTATTGCTTCCTTAAATTTTATTTCAAAGTGCCAGCGGCGTAATGCTTTCTTAAATTTCATTTCAAACTGCCAGCGGCGTATTGCTTGTCTACAGTTTATTTCAAAATGCCAGAGGCGTATTGCTTGTCTACAGTTTATTTCAAAATGCCAGCGGCGTATTGTTTTCTTAAATTTTATTTCAAAGTGCCAGCGGCGTATTGTTTTCTTAAATTTTATTTCAAACTGCCAGCGGCGTATTGCTTGTCTACAGTTTATTTCAAAATGCCAGTGGCGTATTGTTTTCTTAAGTTTTATTTCAATGTGCCAGCGGCGTAATGCTTTCGTAAATTTTATTTTCACAATGCCAGCGGCGTATTGCTTTCTTAACTTTTATTTCAAAGTGCCAGCGGCGTAATGCTTTCTTTAACAATATTTCAAAGTGCCAG
>NW_026532561.1:0-5490 GCF_026283585.1 Hylaeus volcanicus | reverse complement strand
AAATCAATGTTAAATTTAGTGCCACATTTGTATTATAATTCGTTCATTTTGTTTAAATATAATTGTTATTTTGCAATATACATAGATCTATCTATACATCGCATATTCTAAATTAAGTTTCTAAGTACCAGATACGTACTACATAATAAATTTAAAAAAAGTATACAAATTTCCTTGTTTTATGTCCAAGAGAGATCTTATACACACAACTCTTCTCTCGAAGTAAAAAAAGAATTAAAAACAAAACTAATCGAAGAATTTTGATAGTTTTGTTTAATACTCACAATAATTCCTTGAAAATAGATATTTTTACCAATATTTTTTCATCAATCTATGTTAAATAAGCATTAAGGCTATTATTTTGGAAGAGTAATTAATCAAACGTAACAAAATTTGTCTAATTTAAATTTTAAATGTAAAATTAAAAAGGTCAATAAAAGGTCCAATAAAAATTTGCGGTTATTAGTCTCTGGCTACCAGCGCAACTCTTCGGCTCCGTTAATTTCTAACTATGTATATATGTAATTTCTAAAATAGAAAACAAAAGATACTTTAAAACAATTTTCGTCTCACCTTATCCTTCTCTTATCAAAAAAAAACTAAAACTATAAATTTACCGGGCTTTTTATTCCACGGTAACGAAAAACTATCGTGGATTCCTAAAGTGACACAATGCGCATCACCCGTTTCACGTGCAATTTCTTCCGAAAAGGCAGCGGTGCAATTTTTTTCAGTAATTGCTCGCTACGTTCGTAATCGCCGCTCGTTTTGCTTTCATGGCGTGTCCAGCCAGCCATGAAGATAAAATATGACTCACGTACCTGTAATTCCTGTCAGAAGAAACGGAAAAACTAACGTAAAGTATTTTTCCTTTATTTTAATGGATTTTCTAAGGTTCCGTCAACCCATAGCGGTCATAAGCAATCACAATAGTATGGTTACGTGGGATTAACCTGATGTTAAACTGCACACGGATACATAGACACACATTACGATAATTCGTAAATTATATAAGGTCAATTACTTTAATGTGTTTCGAGAACTGAAGCATGTTGGAATATCACTGAAGACAGTTATCTCTCTGAGGTTGCTACATATACAGAGTGTCCCAGTTTTTTCTGGTCAAACTTTGCCAGCATGTTCTATACTAAAAAGTAAGAAAGAAATGTTATATGTACATATGATCTTAAATATCTTATTAAGGAGTTATAACTAATAATAGAAAATGATAATGAGCTGGTATTTCGTCGACACAGCGTATGAACATATTATGAATATCTCTAGAGTTTACATAAACTCTTATATTTGCTTTCTGAAGTAGTTATTATAATATCGACATTCTTTATTAACGTTTTATTAACGAGTTGACATTAAAAAATGACGTCCGTTATCACGAATACACGATTGGCATTTAACAAACATTGACCTGTCGTATTACTAATTTCTTTATTTTCTCTTATCGCAGCAAATGCGTTAGTAATCCTATGAACTAACTGTACTTCAATAAGTAAACATAAGAGTTTATGTAAACACAAATAGAAATATTCATAATACGTGTGTACGCTGTGTCGACGAAATGCCAGTTCATTATCATTTTGTATTATTAGTTATAACTCCTTAATAAAACATTTAAGAGCATATGTTTATACAACATTTTTTTCTTACTTTTGCGTACAGAACACGTTGACAAAGTTTGGCTGAAAAAAACTGGGACACCCTGTATATATTATTAAAATCAAAGATACACGTTTCCATTAACCCTTTGACTGCAAAGAGTATACATATTCGTCTCCAAAAATTGGGTCCAGAAAAATTTTTAAATTCGACAAATCAATTTTTAAAAAATATTTTCGTATAGAGAAGGACGAGATGAAACTTCATTATATGTACAATACAATTTATTTCTTCGACTGTTAGTTTCACAAATAAAAATTAATATGAAAAGCATCGTTAGCTGACAATAACTCATTTGAAATTAAATAGTAATAAACAGTAATAGATTTTCGGATTTTTTATGGATTCGCAAGCACTATGTGACACTATGAGATTTTCACATTATCACATCATAACTTCGTTTCTAACAAAACAAGCAAAAAACATAATCAAGTATTATATTAACGTATATGTTTAGTAAACAATAGTGTAAGTTTCATTTACAGGACTTACTGTAGTTGTTAAATAACACGTTTAAAATTTCCATTTGTGTAGCACTTTCGTGTAAATTATTTTTTAATATGTTCAAATACGCATTTTTGTCCATAATATTGTCAATAAAAACTAATTCGCCCAGCCCAAATGTGGATATACAGCCTCAGACAAGCACACTGCCTCCTTCATGCTTTACAGTAGTTGGCCTTAGATTTTTAAATTTAAATTCTTCATTTTTCTTATGCCACACCATCCTTCGTACATCTGATCCGAAAGTGTTAAATTTACTTTCGTCGGTAAAAATGTCATCTTCCTTGAAAACAAATTCTTTAGCAAAATTTCATCTCTTCTTTCGATTCTGGTCATTCACATACGATTTCTTTCTAGCTACTCTTCCATTGTAACCACTATCTTTTGAGGCTTTTGCGGATTGTTTGGGGATGTACCTTCTACCCAGTCTCGTTTAAGAGCTCTGTTGTTAATTTTGGTGCACTAAGTGAAGGATCCTTCTTATTTTTCTTATTAGTTTCCTCTTATCACGTGCATCCAACTTCTTCGGTTGGCCCTTTTGGGGCATAGAGTCTAGACGATCCTCGTATTTGAACCGTTTAATGATATTTGCCACTGTACTCTTACTCATGTTGAGTATGGCAGCAATTTGTCTACATGATTTCCCCTTTGCATTGTGAAAAATCACAAGTTGTCGTATATTATACGTGGTATTGCTTTTGCGTGGCATTATACACGTGCACGTAACGGTTATCGAAGAATAACTGATGAAATTAAGCTTGTTAGTATCATCCGAACAGTCGACTGCATTTGTAAACAAATACTCCTACTAACTCGAAGTAACTCTGCGTAAACACTCAGAAAAGGTGCTACACTACCATGTGTCCGAATATTAAAGTAACGCGAAAATCAGCCAATGTTTTGTTTAAATCGTATTATTTAACAACTATTGTAAGTTATGTAAGTAAAACTTATACTATTGTTTACTACACATATACCTTAATATAATACTTGATCATGTTTTTTATTTGTTTTATTAGAAACGAAGTTATGATGTAACAAAGTAAAAATCTCATGGTGTCCGAATATTAAAGTTACTCATTGTACGTAGGATGAATAAACTGTAAGTATAAAAAAATTGCGTCTTATAATTCTCTATGAGGTGATATTTTTTAAAAATTCGACTGTTCGAATGGCGCTCCCCTTAGAATTTTCAGCAAAAATCGTCCCATAGTCAAAGGTTTAATGTAGAATACAATCCACTGGTCAATCTAAATTTTCAATAATTAATATATCCCGCATCGAAAAGGAGAACAGAGTTCAAGGTTATACCCGTGGACGCGTACGATGGAATAATTATCACCGCTATTGGCAATTCCGAACGAATGTCCTTTACACGTTGCCCCCAGAAGCATAACAATTATGGACGTTCCAGTCGCGGTCGCATTTACCTCGATTATTGCGCACGAATATTTCACATTGTCAGTGACAATTTAACCGAGTGCGTGATGGAGTTTTTTTTTGCCAACTGCATTCGGCATGCATCGCTGCAGTTGATCACAGCGTCACGCGGACAAATGATATTCTCCATGGGTATTTTTATACGACCGAATGAATCGAGACCGTTCGATACCTTTCGATACACGTTACACGAATTGACGTTTCAATTACGCTGTCGATATCTCGCTAAGGGGACGCGCAACGGACGCTCCCCGTTCGCGATGCTTTATTTTCAATTGGATTGTTTTGAACGGAGGAATTCGCACGGATCTGTTAGTCGGCCTGATTTTCACGAGAAAATCGTTCGAGTCACGTGTCGAAAGAGAATGGAAATTAATTGAGAGAGATTAGAATCGAAAGATTAAGACTCGATGCAAATTACGATCACGAACGGTTTGTTTCATGGCTTTTCTATTGTCTGCAACGTTGATTGTAGGTTTTAGATTATAGAATTTTATAATAAGAATTATGGTTGATATTTGCACAAATTTAGCAGCTTACACTTCTTGTTAAAGCATAAAGAGCAAGAAAAGAAAATATCATCTTGGTTAGAGAAATATAGACGAAGTGACAGAGAAATCATAAACACACGCAGATTGAATGTGATTAGGCATTTCAGGGTCGTTATACAGAATTTAATGGTGGTTATGTAAGGTCGAAAATGGGAATTATTATGATACAAATTCAGATGTTCTATTTTCTAGGGCATTAATTATGGATTTTTGATTACAGTATTTCATGATATTAATAGTAGCTAATGTTTTCACAAAACAAGTAATCCACAGTTTTCGCCGCAATACAAAGTATAACTAAATAAAACTTCATCTAGATTGTACAGAAATTGTAAGAGTTATAGGAAAATCAAAAGCATACGTAATTTGAATGTGATTAGGTATCTGCAGAGTATGCAGATATCTAGATAGATATTCAGTATGCAGTACTGCATACTGAAGTCGGTATGCAGACTTCAGGTCCGAAAATGAGCAATAGCCTCATGCACTTTAAATAAAGAAATGAACTGAACTGAACTTCAGATTCGGCCATCCAGGATCAAATATGGGAACTACAGTATTGTATTAGGCTACAAATTTGTAAGTTTAGCTGTCAGAAGTGTTGACGTATTATAGTAAATAGACTGGATATTTATGCATTTATAACAAATGTAGATGTGCAAAAATATGCAAGGATGTGTACAAATGAATATACGAAATGTAAAATAAAAAATAAAATACATATTTCAATACTTAGAAGACAAAACATACTTTAATATACGTTCTGTACTTGATCTGTGTATATGAAAATATGAATTTGCATAAACATCCGCAGTCTAGTAATTGTATATATATCAACCACACTCGATTACGATTTTCAGTTGATGCTATTTGTACCGACTTCAGGAAAGCCTTTGACACGATTGACTACGATATTTTGACATCCATGTTGGCTTCCTTCGATATACGTAGTAACGCGTTGGATTGGATTACAAGCTATCTATTCAATGTTCATCAGTATTGTCACTAAGATTATTTTCAACTTTTGCTAGATTTTTAAACGTGACTTTTAAAGTGTGACTTTTCATTCATGGACTTCACTATGACACTATATTTGTGTACCAATAACTAATAAAAATCAAAATAATATATCACTCTACTTTGGCTCATGTCTCTAGAAGAAAATGTTGATTAAATTTTGTAAATACTGTTTTCTATTAAAATTAACGTGCAATGTTTCAATATTATTCATTTAGACTTCTAAGATTTTTTAAATTCCTATTGAAAAATTACAGTGAGTAACTTTAATATTCGGACACCATGAGATTTTTACTTTGTTACA
>NW_026532560.1:0-1296 GCF_026283585.1 Hylaeus volcanicus | reverse complement strand
ATTCAATTTTCTTTACACGAATCATATTTTTATATGGGTCGCAGTCTAAAATTTTTTTTGTAGACGCTGCTATCGCCATCAGCAATCAGTGTCGAATAAATTAATCCTCTTTTTTCGACACTGCTCTTGGAACCTTCTGCGATGGCATCGCTCTCCATCTTGGCAGACGCTTGATTTCTACCCCAATTTTTGAAACATTGATGGTGTGGCGGGTCTTTTTCTTTTACGGCTGCATTCCGGCATATACAACAAATTTTGTTCTTCGCACCAATAAATAATACTTTCTTGGTATGATAACCAATGATCACACCAACACCGGACAGTGAGTCGTACTTTCCTGTTCGGTACGACCTTTTCATCCAGCTTCCGTCTGCAACTACAGGAATATGTGGAATTCCACATGAAAGGACATCACCTCTTTCAACGGCTAGCCTTGTTTCTTCTTCTGCCGCTGCTACCATTTCTGTTTCGGCAGCAGCGATTAATTTATTGACGATGTGGTCGTGACATTTCCTATATTTTTTCTTTGAAATGCAAGGGACATTGATAGATGTCAAAAAGTCCTCCATTTGTGCGTAGCCACCTCCACTGAGAATGTTTGCTGCAACTGCATTCTCAGTTGTATTCATTATCTGACCATTTTTAGGTTGGCTGTGCACTTCGGCTCTATAATTGCACATCCTGCATTTTAGAATAAGGGTTGAATTTAAACCCGATCTTTTCAGACCTTTTATTTCCAGGTGCCTTGTTGAACATTCAAACGTTTCTGAATGTTCGCCGATCAATTTTATCTGGTCGAACACGTGGTGCATGTCAACAATGCTGAACCCGTCAGACCGACATAACTTTTCGTCTGATTTCGTCGTTTCTTTTTCTACGACTAGATATTCTTCTTCGTCAGTGGCAGTTTCTGTCTGCATGACGACGTCTACTATCCGATGAAATTCTTCTTCTGTTTCATTTCTTGTATCTTCTATTTCTTCTTCTTGTCGATTTTTACATTCATTCTCTACAATGTCTCTTCCATCTAATTCTATTTCCATTGCTTCTTTCATTTGTAATTTTTCATGTGCCGTTGTAGCTGACACAGTTTCAGTCTGCTCCTCTTCGCAAACTTCTTTACCTAACCGCTTCAATCTAGAAACAAAATAACACAAAAACCGTGCAATAACGATATGGCCTTAAGATTCCCTTATACAGACATATTTTTTAAAACAGACATATGATTTAAAATGAACGCTACACATATTTTTAAAAAACAGTCTGTAAAAAATGTATTTTGAAAAAAATTAGGTA
>NW_026532559.1:0-2202 GCF_026283585.1 Hylaeus volcanicus | reverse complement strand
ACTTAATTTTGCTACCTCTATCTAAATATTTGCTTCTTCAAGATTTTGAAAGCAATCTTCAAAATCGAAAGATTCATCAGAAATAGTATCACAATTAGCTGAATCTTCTGAAACAACATCATCATCGTTTTTATTGTTTGTTGTATCATTACTATCGAACCACTCGATTGATGTTTTCGCTTCGGTTGATAATTCTTTCGTTATTTTATCTTTCTGCAGTCTATTAGCACTAATACTAGGATCCGACGAAATGAGAAGATAATTCATTATGTCTTCATTACTATTTTTACGGGAACAAGTTCTACTATTATATCGTGTAACAGATTTAAATATTTTATTTCCAGACTCTTGGGCCTCTTCTGAAAAGTAGCCTATGGGTAGAATTAATGTTCGCATTATATTACTACCATGTTGTAGCACTTTATGTACAGAAGGGGGCATTCTGTACCACCCGTACAAATTAATAAATATTTCCGCAGTTTCTCTGGCATATGTTTCAAATTTTTCCAAATCTACTGTAAAACCGCTTGCCACTACGTGTAAGATATTTCCAAACCTTTCTACGAGTGTCTTATTGATTCCAAGTATATTGGAAACAATCGCAGGGTTCGAAAAAAATCGCCTAGCAGTATTGCCATCATTGGTTGTACCGTGTCCTTGTTTCATAACATCAATCGTTATAGATAATTGCGTTTTAAAGCATCTTGAATTTGTTTCTTTCTGTTTTGTTGTAACATTTTATTATTTCTTTTAGCACAACCCTCTTTAAAATCTTGATTATACGAAATGTGTAATAAACACTCCATAAATCGTATCCAGCAATGAAGGGTGGATAAACCAAACTTATAATGTTCTTCGTTAATTTGTAGTTCTTGTATATACTGCAAATCATTTATATGTTTTGGACTTACTCGATAAATATTGCAGGATGTTGTGGATTTCTGATCTGTCAACACGTTACACACTTTGCCATCAATCATAGTACAATATAAAGTGTGAGCGACTTTAAAGGATTTACGGAATTTATTTTCCACTGAAGACGAAGGCTGTAAATTTTTAATTTCATTCATATAGAAATTGTAATTTTCTAAAGTGTTGGACGGTGTTTCTTTGGAAAATTTACATTTCAGTGGTCTGCAAAATCTTACAGATGATGGCTTCTCGTTTCTCCATAAAATATGGTTACTATCGTGATTATCTGTCAATATTAACGGCACATAACATATTATAAACACTGTACTGTCAGACATAACTTTTATATCATCGTCATTATTCGTTGTCCACTTTTGTTTAAAATTTTGTTGGCCAGAAGCACCATCCATTCCCCACTTTCCATATAATGTTAAGTCTTCAGTGCCTACATTGACAAAATTTGATCTGGTAGGAATTTCACGATTTGAGCTGTTGTGTGGTCCAGCAGGGATTGTAGTTTAATTTCAGAACCATTTTCTGTTACAGTTATATTTTTAGGGTAACATTTTTTTTAGCAGACTGAATCTTTGAATAAGGTGGATAAAGTTTATCTCTGAATAAATATTTGTTATACATTCGAAGCAATTCATATTTCCTCCTTGATAGGCCTAAATCTATATACATTGCTAGAATTTTATTTATAAATGTTTCTTCACTTTCTTCATTGTTCGGTAGCAAATATTTACAATGTTTTTTATTGTTGGGTACAACAGCTGCCCGCAACTCTTCTTGACTATACTTGCTACGAAGCTCATGTGACCGTCTTTTTTGGGTCTTGTTGCTACAATCTTCGTACAATTTGCGTGGACGACCACGACCAGGATTTCCTAGATTGCCACGCAATGAACTATCATTAGCATTGGGAGTAGTAATAGCAGGTTTGGTCTGCATCATCTTAAACGATATTTCAATTTCGCTGTCAATAAACTGTGTGTACTTTCTTACAAACATTGCTCGTGTTCGATTAACATTTGACCAATATTTTAAATATTTGGAAATAAAACTATTAGTTACACATTTTTTTATGTGTAACAGTTGCATTTTAATTGTAATTCTTATCTTTTTTTATGTAATCCATTATTATTTCCAAAAGTAACTTTTTTTTATCATCAGTATTCCAAATACACTCACATAAAACTTTATTTTTAAGTATAATATCAGCTATCTTTTGAATTTTATGAGTAACTTTAATTAGCAAGGAGAATAAAACAAGAATTCTTAAAGATAATA
>NW_026532558.1:0-36860 GCF_026283585.1 Hylaeus volcanicus | reverse complement strand
ATTTTCGGAATTGAGTACTACCTGAATCGGTAGAAGTATCATTGGAACAAGAGCAGAGCGTCTGGTCGCAACTGAATCAAGCATTGGAATTTGTCTGTGGACGATGTTTTAACTTTTACGGGTTGTTCAAGATAGAAAGCAATACGCCGCTGGTACTTGGAAATATAACGTGTCTCTTCGGGCACGGCGGACCAATACGTCTCGAGGCACTGTTTCAGATTGCGATGGCGATGGTGATGGCGATGGCGATGGCGATGGCGATGGCGATGGCGATGGCGATGGCGATGGCGATGGCGATGGCGATGGCGATGGCGATGGCGATGGCGATGGCGATGGCGATGATCGTTTTGTCTGGTGGCAAATACCTCCTGGTAAACTTGGTAAGCCGGAGGGATAGGTGAAAACTCGTCTCTGATGGTTTTTTTCGCCTCGGCCCAGGTGTTGTTGGTGTCTTTGACTCTTACCCACCACGTGTAAGCGGTCTCCTCTAGCAACAGAGTTAGGCTCAGGATGTTGGAAAACGATCAACGATAGGGTAAACCGATCTATCCCCTATAAACAATCAGGTTTATTCTGCCGAAGAACGAACTTTACATGTATTTCTTTTTTTTTTCTTCTCTTTCACAAAGCAAACACGCCACAAGTGATACTAAGTTTAAAATTAAAACGCGTAACCCGGCACATCGCGAATAACAAAACGACGCGCCCCCTACACCCGGGGTGTAAAGACAATTGATTTAGTTAACAATAGATAATAATTGCGACAAAAAGACATTCAACTAGGATAAGTAAATAGACCGGGCAGCCCGACAGCTAAGGAAAGAAGGGATCGATCAAGTTCTGCAAAGATACAATAAATATAAAAACCAATACAATTAATAATCATATCGTGTACAGTAGGGTGGACCTTAGCTACTCTCAATGAAAAATTTTTTTCGAGTTCAAATGCACGCCGCTCCCTAGAATTGTTCCTTTGAATGAGAACAAATTTTGTGCAAAATTTGAAATCGATTGGACAAAAGGATCACGTGGCGCATTTGAGTTGAAAATTTTGAAAATGTTGTAACTTATAGTAACCATACTTTACTATAGGTCGTTGGATTTGTAATTTTTTTTTAAATATGAATATGACTAACAAAATATATGTAAGTGCTCAAAAAATAACAATGATTTTGAAATTTTGAAAATTTGAAAATTTCACTTAAAAAAAAAATTCTTTTTAGCATTATATTCGCCTCAAAAAACGGTGTAACTTCTGTTTGAAATGTTTTTTTATATAATTGTAAACGACGAAAATATTAACATATTTATATTTAACATACACGAAAAAGATATTTTAAATATAAAAGTGTCTGTAGTAATAATGTTAAAATCAACTCATGATGTCAATGATGTCAAAAACAATGTTATGTACCAATTCTTGTGTACCAATAATCTTATATGTCTATATTTTTCTCTAATGTACATTTTCGGATATCGGGAAATTGCTTATGATAATTTGTTGTAGTTTGCAAAATAAATTGTTTTTTTTCTTCTGTTGTGGCTAATACTTTATTAAAATCACCCATAAGTTTGACGGCTCTTTCTGCACAATCATTTACTACTGGTAGTAACTTAATTATATCTAGACCTATTTTATAGGATGATGCATTTTCCCAAGTTGCAGGGTCTTTTTTTAAATAATTCCAGACTTTGACTGGAAATGAACTGTGCGATGTCTTTTTCTAAAACGTTATTTACGTCTTTCGTTAAAATTACAAATTTTTTATTATTATGTCTATACTGTTGTCCTGAATATTTATCGCATCCACCATTTTCTTTTTTATATCAATGGAAATGTCGCTGCTGAAAAAGGACAAGGCAGCAGTCTCTGGTATTAAGGGGATAGACACGGGTAATGCAGCGAGGTGAAATTACCGGCAAAAGTGGGCCTAAAAAGGGGTTCGCAATTTTTCGCTTTTCGTCCTTACATTAGCATATTTTGGACTGAATGAGGGCTCATTCGAAAGAGGAAGGTCCAACGAAGGGTGCGCTGGTCATGATAGAACGATATTGTGTTGATATTTAATAATATGAGCGTCCAAAGTTGAACAAAAATCGAGCAAAACACATCCGTAGAATGGAAGTATTTTTAGGTTACTAAATGGATTTTGTGACTCGAATGATGACCAGAGCACCCTTCGTTGGACCTTCCTCTTTCGAATGAGCCCTCATTCAACCCAAAATATGCTAATATAAGAACAAAAAGCGAAAAATCGTAAAAACATTCCCAAAGACTAGTTCCGCCATTTTGACGATAATGCAGAGCAAGTTACGTCACAAATTTAGTTCAGACAATCGATAGGAGATGGCGCTTACTGAGGACGACTGCTAACGTGATGTCGATACAATTGCGATGTTGCCGTTGCACTGTTGCCATTTCACTGAGGTCGAAATCGCGCTTAGCATCCCGATCCCGTATCCTTACATTTGCCAGCGTCGACTGTCAGTCTCAGTTTTCACATACCCTAGTACCACAAAATATTGAATACATATTCATCCAATAAAAGAGACTGAATCTCATTTTAATATTTAAATATACATATGATGTTTATTCTAGATTTAGAAAAAAATTTTTTTTTTTTAAGTATAAAATGAATATCTATTCAATATTTAGAATGGAATATTTTTAACCGACTTCGAAAAGCGATTGCAGCAAGATTGGGGTGTGTTTCTAGCATGCCAAAAAGTATACCTTGAACCCCTTTCAGTAGGTTCCGTATAGGTCGCCAGAGTAGCGCCCATTTGCATTACCGCGCGGAGCGGAGCTCTCCCACCACGTAACGCTACCCCCAGTCGAGTCACTACCCCCACCGCGCACCGCTACTACGTGATTCGTTCCGCCAATCACGGCGCGTGGGTCCAGGCCCAAACAGGTATATAAAGGGCTGCAAAACGACGAATAGTTAGAATTCCTCGAATTTCTGAGCCGATCCCAGTTCGCTCCCTTGCGTGGACAGACTGAGTTGAGGCAAGCTCTGACTCTACAGCTAATTCGCTCCCTTGTGTAGACGAGGCGGAGCAGAAGAGTTACTCAGGAAGGAAGGGTTTCTACTAAATTGTCGTGGCGAGTCTTGCTCGACGTTGTATCGATCTCTGATCAGTTGAATATATATACACTTAGATGCTGTTAAGCCAAGTCTATTCACTGGAAGAATCCCGACCACCGAAGTTCCTGCTCGAGATATCTCGACCTACCCAAAAACCATGACCAAAGGAATTTGGAATAATTTAGGTAAATGTGGATATACTGCAAATCGTCTTACGACATTTTTCAAAAATAATTTACAGTGCATTATGCGGGCATATAAATGGGTTATTCAGACATAAACATATGGCGCGTCAAAAAGATCATATAAAAGTAGGTCCTATTACTAATTTGGTAAAGCCTTCTTATTGTAGTGAATTTGATACAGTTATTAATACTCCGTTGTATAGTCATTGAGTTGAAAAGATATACGTTCCAGTTGGTAATGGTTTTGAAACGTTTCGTATTCCGGATGGGTATCGTTATGAGAATGCCGTCGTTATCAATTGTATCATATTATTAGAGATTATGCATCTACATCTAAAATATATAAAATTCCTTTGTTGTCTCAAGGTTTAGTCAGAACAAATACTGAGATTATTACAGTGTGGCGGATGATTGTCGATTTAGTGTTGTTCAAGGATTTCCTTCTATGATGAAATGTCCTAATTGGCAGTTGGAGGCTAATATGATGTATGATGAAGCGTGTACCATTCAACATTATCCAATTGATGCTATAGTAGAGTATGAGGATGAAGGAATTAGAAGAGACAGAATTCTACGAGCCCATGGACAGGGTGCGCCCTCAAGATTACCCAGAGGCATACCAGACGCTGCTCCAAATGAGCTGCGTAAAGGGGTACATAAAAAACTACAGGCTGGCTCGCGCCTGGGTTTGCCCCACGTGCTTCAGGAGGTTGGACGAGCCATCGCAGAGGGCCTTCATCCGGGATGGGTTCCATTTCCTGGACTTACACGACGCAGCCGAACGGGTATCAAAGTGCGGGGTATGCCATCGGACTATATCCGAGGTTACCCCTGCAGCTGATTGCCAGGAATGCATCGAGGAGTGGATGCTCCTCACCGAAGAAACGAGAAACGGGCTCCAAAGCGGGCTGGTCACCATAGTGATTACCCGATGGTAATCCAACAAACAAACAAACAAAGAAGCTACAAAATTTTGATGCTTCATCGATACCTCCTTGTACAGCTGAATTAAGACCACAATTCTTAAGATCCATGTATATCACCAGATTGTGGAGTCACGCTCACAAGAAAGTTCCGACTATTTTGGTACCAGAAGACTGCTTCTGGTTCCAAACAGTCTGCTTTAAATGTATTGTATCTTATGTACAATTTTGTAATTTCATTTACTTTTAGGATCTTGTGATAGTGAAATACGTTACACTAGAAAAGAAATTTACCTCATGGTGAAGGATCATCTGAATAGTGGCTTAAAAGTCATTATTGAACATTTAGAAGAACAGCTGGCCGAGAAGACCGGATACTGCATCCAGCTAAAGAAAAAGGAGATGAAATCTGCCTTAGCAAAATTGTTTCACACAATGAGAAGGAAGTGGCAGGAGACAAGACGAACTGAAAACACATTTTTTAACATTATTGAAGAGTGGTTGAAGGTTTTGGTAGCATTTCGCATACCTAAGGTGATTTCAGAGATGTTGAAACTTAAAGCTGGACGACCTCTTTTGGAATTTACGTCCTCAAGCGAAAGGTCAAAACGACGGAAAACCGAGGAAGTGCGATCTCATTTTTCTCCCGAGGTATTATGTCGTGCCACGCAAATGAGTCTTCGAGCTGTAAGACAAACAGATGCTTCAGAAATTATGAAGGACGTATTCTGTACTCCATCAAGAGCAACAGCATATAAAAAATCCATACAGTCAACTACCGAAACAACGTTGTCCGATGATGCTGCTTTGTCACTTTTAATAAAGAACAAATTATCGAAGAGGCAATATTTAGGATTGCGGGTTATGAGCAAGGAAAAAAATTGCAAATCATATCCGCCATACAAAATGGTATTAGAAGCAAAGCGTAAATGCTATCCAGGTGCAATGGACATCACAATCACAGAGAGTACTGCAGAGGTAAAACTGCAAGCTTTGTTAGACCATACCGTTCAGCGGATTTTATTAACTGGTAATGGCGTTATCAAAAGCTTGGCCCCAGTAGAGTTAAGACAAATGATTTTTATTTGCAAGTGGGGATGTGATGGAAGCTCTGGTCACAGCATGTACAAGCAGACGTTTGCTGACGACAGAACATATGATTCAGATATTTTTTTGACGTCATTTATGCCACTGCGGCTTATATCTGCAAAAGACACTGTTATGTGGAACAATAAGAAGCCATCGTCTCCTCGATTTTGTAGACCCATTAAAATAAATACGTCCATGAAAATACAGAGGTATCTGTAAATGAAGATGAATTCGTTGAAAAACAAATAGAAAAGCTTGTTCCCTTAAACACAGTCACAGATGGGAAAGAAATTTCGATTAACTATAACCTTGCATTAACAATGGCCGATGGCAGGGTATGAAATGCAATTTCATCCACCCTGTCCATCCAACGCTGTTATTTGTGCGGAGCAACAACAAAAGATTTCAACAATATTGATAAAATGCTAAAACAGGAAGTTAATTCCGCCTATCTCCGTTTTGGATTGTCGACTTTACACGCGTGGATACGTTTTTTCGAATTTTGCGTGCACTTATTATATAAATTGCTTTACATTTTCACAAAATTCAGCCGGACACAGCTGAATGCAACGTTTGCTATAAACAATATAAAATAAAACACAGCAACACCAGTTCCTTGTTGCGCCATTTAAGGACGATGCACTCCGTCATACTCCAGGCGACATCAGAAGCTGGGACCAGCGGAGTATAAGCGGCTGCACCAACCTTCTTGGAGCCGAATTCAAACATAGCAAGGGAATTAACGCATGCAATTGCATGCATTATGGCCCGAGATTTGCAGCAGTATAGCCTTGTCGACGACGCTGCCCTAGTAGCACAAAAACATTGGTTAAATATTTTTTTCAAATATTAAGAAAATATTTTTTTAGCCACACTGTTTAAGATGAAAAAAATATTTGTCTGAATATTGTATACATATACACCAAATATAAAACAAATATTAAATGAACATGAATTAAATGTGCTTAGAATGTACATGAAATATTTAAAACACATTTAGAGAATACAGAAACAAGATCTAAGAGATGTGAGTTCAATATTCCATACATATTTAGAAATATAAACTAAAATATTCATGGAATATAAAAGAAATGTTTAAAAGATATTCGGATAATGTGAAATTTATGTTTAGAAGATGTGTATCGAATATTCGGGCAATATTGAATAAATTTTGAAAATTGAGATTTAAAAAAAAATTTAAATAAACTTTATATTTTGTTTCATTTGTTGGTAGATCTTACTTTACTATACTCATTTCTGGCGATTAGATTCGATGAAAACGATGAACAAGTTCTTTTAATTTCTGGTACTTCCAGTGGGATTCGATCTCACGACTTACCTACTACAACGCAACCTGCTTCCTCACTTACCTATGGACGTCTTCGTTCAAATGATTTATATTTTAGGCTTATGTAGTGACTCATATTGTAAGGAATTCTGGTTTGTAATTCGCGCCAGATGAGAGTGTCCTCTAGCGTACTTTTTGGAGGAGTCCCCCGATCGTCGGTTTTTCTAAAGTCTTAGAACACGCTGTCTTTTGTAATCCTACCAATTGTAATTCGGTAAATGCACATCTCAATAAATATATATTCACGCATCAAATCTAACACATATTAATATTCAGACACCTTTTAAAACACAATTCCCTGTTTTGAAATTGGTCTAAATGATTTGAATTTTTTTTTTTTTTTTAGAAGCTAGAAGAATACTATATACAGTTAGTCCCTAATTTAAGTGTCAAATCTTTGGGAGTGTTACGTCTAGTTTGGGACTTTTTTTAGGGATTCTTGTCTTCGGTTAAAGAGCTAAAGCTCACCTTATCTGTATTTAATTGGAAAAAAAGGAATTTTGGGATTCTATAATAATTGTCACTAAGTTTGAGTATTAACAAATATAATTATGAAACAAAACTGAGTTTGGGATTACTTACAAACAAGAATAAAAATTATACGATTGAAAATGGTTTAACAATACCAATCGTTGATCTGGTCTGGTTGTACACTCGCGACACGGGACTGTAATAATTGGCGAATAATAAACGTCGGACTTTCGTAGGTAACTCCGCGGTGACTATCTTTAGTGCGTATGTTCTCACTTACGCGAACTCTTTACTCAGCCGGAGATACGATAAACGATACCTACATGAGACTAACGCGAGAGATTAACCCGTCCGCGACTACAGAGTATTGACTGCCAAAATAATAATACATAAAGAGCTCTCCGTGGTCGTGACCATGGGTTTATATAGCCCCAGATCCTTGCCTAGCGCAATTCGTAATTTCGGAATCTTAATTGCCACATTTCCCGAATCTGGAGCAAGTCCCAAATTCAATGGGCGATTCGTGCGCAAGAGCCTAATATCGCTGACGCTTGTTTGCTGACTTGCGGTTCACGCGACTCGGTTTAATAACACGATTCCGAATCGTGGTTCGTGCGCATTCCTAAAGGTTTGGTAATTGACGATGTGAGGCACCGTTCGGTAGGGCCGCACGTTACACCCCCCTTGCCAGACACAAGACAGTCTCAAGAGGCTGCCTTGTATAAAGCAGGTGCTCCAACTCGTGTGTTGCCAAACCGCACAATGTTACTAAAGATCGTTATGGCGTTATAAATAATATACTTAACTATATGGTTTTGTTCGTCGAAAAACAAATCTTGGTTTTTTATCCCATAGATTTGCTATATAAAATTAAAATATAAAATAAATTAGCGAAATGGGGTACAATAGGGTATGAATAAAAGAGATAAATACTGAACTTTCCTTTTGGAAAGAGGAGAGCGTAGCGAGCGAGCAGTAATAATAAATCGGATATATAATACGCATGTTATGAAATAAAATGTGAAATAATATATTAATAATAAAACGAACATACATGTACATATAGTATAAATATAATAAAATCTAATATAATAAAATATAATTCCGTTGTATAATAGTAATACAAATTTAAATAATAATAAAAAATTTTTAAAGAACCGAATATATATATATATATATATATATATATATATATATGACTTAAAATATAAGGGGTGAGTGTCTATGTGTCACGGCTAGCCTAAGTATTCGGGGAAGGGGGGGTCCTTGGTCCTTGTACCGCTATGCACGGTCGTACTGCTAACTCCGGCCAAGGTATCCTGGCTATTGTGCCAGAACATTCGAGGCACTCCTCGGGGTTGCCGCGGTTTAGTGCTCGTCTCTTGCATTGGGAGCATGAGGCCGCCGCGTGGGCCCTGCGGCCCTCTATCACCAGCTGATGAATATAGGCTGGTTCGTATTTTGTGGCTTCCCCTTCGGGGAGTGCCCAATGGCATCCGTCGGAAATTGTAGTGCCATCCCGTGCTACCCAGGAGTGTATTTGTATACACTCCCTTTTCCTGATCTGACCCAGGATGGGTGCTGGCAGCACCCTTTCTGCCGGGGGTGTCTAGACGCGGCATTCTCGTATCGTCGAATATCGGCAGGGTAGCTGTTCGAGATTGAAGAGAAAGGAAGAGAAAAAAAATTAAAACTTTTGCTAATTACGGATTGTAACTCGAGGAGAGTTGCTCTCGTTGTCTATGAATTATATGATTTCGCAATACATACCGTTTTTTTGTCTCTTGTAGAAACCCATTTTTGCTGATCTTTACTTCGGTTTTTGTTGTTCACACAAAAAAAAAACTTTGATAATGGCGTGGTGTAATCGTGCGATGGTTTATATAGGGTATATTAGGTATGAATGGAGGTGGTAACGGTGAGTTCTGATTGGATTTGCTTTACCTGTTGCCTTTAGAAGAAATGTGCGTGCGTTGTCTTTCCCGATGTCACTGCTGCGATTGCGGGACGTGTACTCGGGATTTCGGTAATGCATAGTGGAGGTGATATCGTTGGCCTTATACCCGGTGTTCCGGTGGTTCTTGTTCCTGTTCGTTCCCTTATTGTCATTTCTATTCCTTTTCTAGGTTTAGATCTTCTTTCGCAAATGTTTTTGGAATTCCTTTTAATGAACCATAATATTCCAATTGTAATGACCAGCACCCCTACTGTAATACCTCCGTAGGTCGTATATGTTATTACCCGCTCGGTACGGTGTTACTTTGCCAGATCTTGGGCCTGGCATTCGATTTCTGTTAGTGCGATGGTATGTTCATTTGTCTTATCTGGTGATAGTTCTATCGGTGGGGCTTGTGCCTGGTAGTCGGATATTATTTTAATATGGTGCGGTGTCAAATCTGGTATTAGTTGCGTTATGTTTAAGGTTAAAGATGGTCTAAATGTTGAGTTTATTTGAAATGCTGTTGTCTCGGATGCGAGAAGTCTTAAGTTGTTGATTTGTGCCTGGCAGTTCTTGTTCAGTTTTAAAATTCCGGGGCCCTGTATTACTTCATATCCTGCTGCGCGGTGGTTACATTTTATTTTTACTGGTGTTTTCTCCTTGGCGGAGTACAACTACGCATTTGGGGTTGAGAGATGGTTAGCGATTGTGTAAATTGATTTTAGAGATCTTACATTGCATTTTTTCCATTCCATTGTTTGTGTGCGTTAAAATATCGGTTTCACAAGTTGGTGTATCTTCCAGGTCGTATAATGGTAACGTAAGTTGGCAAATGTATTTATCGGGATGAGTCTTACATCGTTGCATAAATTTTTCTGTTGGCAAGAAGTATTCCTGGTGGATCCTGTTAATCGCCAGGTATGGTGTCTGTGGAATTATGAGCATGGCGGTAGAGGTGTTGTGAGATACGGGTAGAAAGGAAGGGCATGGATGCAAATGGTAGAGGTTGAAAGGTGTTTTGTCCAGTAAAGGAATTTCTATTGATATTAGTGCTCTTCCGTTCGTGTAGGCAGTCCTGATTGTAATTATTTTATAAAATTCCTCTAAGTGTATTTCCGTTAAAGATAGGGGGAATTCGTATGATGTTGACTGATTTATCTGGATGCACGTTTCTGCAAGTTGATCGGGTGCTAATATTGCGGGGTCCAATATTCCTAGTTTAACGAACATTATTGCTTCGGTCAGTATTTGTAGAGCTTGAATATACCCGTCTACGTGTCTTGCTACTAGGTTCGTTCAAGATATTGCGGCCCTTTGTATCTCCATATCTGCCTCAATTTCGTTAAGCTTCCGTAATCCTGTAGCTATTTCCTTTATTCTATTGCTCATTCTCAAGGATGAATTTCTGAGATTTATTAGGTCTTGGTGAATGCCTTGAAATTCTGATTTGATAACGTGTGTCTGATTACCTAGTAGTTGTGATAGACGCGTTTGGTCCCTGTAAATTTTATCTATTTCCTGGTTGTAGTATTTCGCGTCGTTCTCCGTGAGTGTTCCGAAAAGAGCGTTACTAATTGTACCGATGAATCCTAGTGGTGCCGATCTTCGCGACCTTGTAGGTACGGATTTCGGCAGACTATAGCGTAAGAGTTGTTCGTACCGATTTGCGTCCATTAATTTCTATTCCAACTGGGTTTTAAGTACGTCCACTGGGCAATTTTCCTAATTATGAGTGTTGCAAATTGTTTTGATTTTCTCTATCTGTGATTGTATGTGTGGTTTTGAGTCTAGTATGTCTTGTACATCTAAAGCAGTTATTATTTTCCATTTGGCATGAAAGATTCGGAGTGGCCGTACCTCCTCATAATATAGGCTGGATTGTTTTTTAATGGTAAAATCTCGTAGTCTTCTTCGATTTCGTTGGCCGTACTAAAAGTCCACAGGATATAGCAAAGCAGTAACATGATTTGCGTAGTCGACATTTTGCTGTTGGGAGAAAAACTACAGTAAAATTTCATGCCGATATTGCCTCGTGTTATGAGAAATCGCTAATTGAGTATAAGGCTTAGTGACAAGTGTGCCGATGGAATTTGCCAGCAGCTATTTTGCATTGTTGGTTCGAGCGATTCGCAGGTCGACGATCGCGGTTTGAAAAATTTACTGACCGATTGGGTTATGAGGGACTTTATGTTGTCACGTGGTTCAGGTTCGGGGCGGTTGAACCGTCGCGAAGGGTGCCCGTCGTCAGCCGGGCTCCAGGCTCGCGTCGTAGGGGTAGGCCTTCGGCGGTGCGCGTAAATGGTACGCGAGTATCGGCACTGTACAGCACGGTGGTCGCGGGTGCCTCGAGGCGTCGGTCGCTGCGGCGCGGAACAATTAGTCGGCGGTAGGAGGATCTCGGGAGACGGGAGTTAACGAGGGAGTTGCTCTAGTGAGGTCGGATAAACGGCGTTAGCACGAGTATCCTTCCCAGAGCGAGTAGCCGTGGAGACCCGGAGACGCCTGTCCAGGCAATGAGCGTCTTACCGGCGGCTCAGGTTTTCCCACGCCACGAAGATCGAGCTTCGTTGTGGGGTGACAGGCTAGACGGTTTCACCGCGTCCGAAAAGAGGGCTCTTTGGTCGATCTCTTCGGACGCGCCCCGTTGGAAAGAGGAGAGTATGGGTTTACAGAAAAGAATGAGAGCGTTTGAGCGGCGAAACTAGCCTTTCATAGTCGAGAAATACGTTACATCGGTTGCTCGCTCAGGCGTTCTGCCTTCCCGAGCGGCGCGTCTCGGTAATTATGCACGGCGCTCTCCACTTTTGGTAGTGACAGAGCGCCGTGCGCTAGCGTTGCGCGCGGTTCCGGCCTGGCAGCGGCCTTTGGAACTGCTAGTGGGGAAGGAGGACGGGGCGCGAGCGTGAGAGGAGAGGGTCGCGACTACAATTCGCGTTACAATGTCGTTTAAACCGTTTAAAAAAAAAACTTTCGTATTGGCAATGATGTTATTATTAACAAGATTTTTAAAGAGAATTTTAACTTATTGGCATCAATTTTGTTATTTGCCTTTGATAAGAGGAAAGAAAAAGATTTTTAATTTATCTAATTTTGTTACCACCTCGGTTATTGTTAACCGATATCAATTACCCTCAAGGCGGTTTTTCCTTGGTGTGAGCATGCTTTAATATGTCGAAGTGTTTCATGAATTTCTGATCGTTTTCCTTTGTTAGAATAGCGTTATTTTGTTCGATGGTATCGCAAATTTTGAAGGGTCCTTCGTAGTGTGAATCGAATTTTCCTATTCGCGGTTCTTTTAATACATAGACGAGATCATTTGGCTTGAAATTAACTTCGTTACTTTTGCGATCGTAATATAATTTTGAACGTAATTTCTTTTCATCTATATTTTTCTGTGTCATTAACCGAATTTCATCTAGGCGTTGAACCAAATTTTGTACGTATGAAGGATATGTTGCAATTTCGTCTTAAGACAGCGGCGTGAATGGATCCCTGGCTAACTGACCGAATACTACTTCGTACGGGGTAAAATTTGTCGCTTCGTGTACCGAAGTGTTGTACGAGTAGGTCGCAAAGGGCAATAGCAAGTCCCAGTCTTCGTATCTCTCCAAATAGTGTTTTACATATTCGGTAAGAACGATATGGCTCCTTTCTAATGAGCCGTTTGTCTGGGGACGGTAACCGTATGTTGTAACGTGATCTACTCTAAATACGCGAGCTATGCCCTGCATTAAATTATTGATGAAAGTTTTTCCGCGGTCGGTCAGAATAGCGCGCGGTGCTCCGAAAATTGCGATGAAATAGCGCGTCAAAGCGTCGGCGACGGTAAGCGCACGAATATCCGGTAATGGAATTGCCATGCAGAATTTTGATAGTTACCATTGTATAGTTAAGATGTGCTGATTTCCACTAGGGGTCATAGGAAGGGGACCTACGGTATCGAGAGCCACTTTGTCGAACGGTTTGATTGGTGTATCCGTTATAAGCATTGGGTCACGAGTTTTTATGCGGACGAGCTTTTGTTCTTGACAACTGCGACAGTTTCTTATAAAATCTTCAATGTCGCGTCGCATTCGTAGCCAATCGAAGTGGTTTCGTATCCGTTGGTAAGTATTCGTTACCCCCTTATGTCCTCCTATTAAACTTTCATGATAGTACCGAATAATGTCCTCGCGCTGATCCTGTTCAGGTGTTTGAATTTTCCCTGTGCAAATTCTGATTTTTATTGGTATTTTCCGAAATATTTCTTCTAAATAAGATTTGAAGGTATTGGCACTGAAATGGTGTAGAGTTACGCCATGCGCTGCTATTCGAAACGAGCTGATGCGTTCTTTTTCTACCATGGTTCGAAGACCGACTAATAATTGTTCCAATTTTCGTTCATTTACCTCGTGGAAGAAATTCCTGATTGCAACAATGTTAAAAATTTTCCCTCTTTCGGAAGGTGTAACTATTATTCGTCCTTCTTCTAAATCCTTCGTTAGTAAATCTGTTTCTTGAAGTAAGTTAAGTGCTTTTAGAGTTTTGCTTATCGGGCTGGTGAGAACTCGATCGACTGGTATAAAATGAACGTAGTTATCCGAAGCGGCTGTTAGCGTTGTTTCCAAGATGGTTATATCGCATTCTGGAGTGGTGCTTTTCTGTGCTTGAATTGCTGGTTCGCGAAACCGAGATTGGGAACGATGTAGGTTTTCCATATTTGCCGATGAAGCTAATGTTTTCATATTATCCATAAATGTATCGAATTCCGTTGATCGTTTTAACGAGGGAGTGTGCTGGGTTGTCTCTTCTGTGTAAGATATGGAATCTCCTTTATGGGCAGTGGAGGTAGGATGTATCATCGTTGACTGGAGGATATTTAAAGCTTCCTCAATCGGAGGCAGCGACCAAGATACACGTTTCGTCGTCGTAGCTGGTCTCTGTTCAGCATCCCTATTCGATGTTAATCCTTCATCCAAATTTTCTGGTTCCGGGAATTCCATTGTTTCATCGAGACTTCTTAAGATGGAAACTTGTTCCTTTGAGAGAGAAGGGCTTACCAGAGTTGAAAAGATTTGCCCTAGATTCGTCGTCGTCAATTTCTTCTTCCGAGATCATCGGGGTTAACCTTTGGTGGAGCCGGGTTTCGGTAGGAGACAGTTCTGGTTCGTAGTACCGGTTCCTTACACAGGGCTTGTCTTAAGTCCTCAAAGCTTGCTTGATCCAAACAAAAGGAGTTTTTATGCTCGTTAAGTTCGTAAGTGGTTTTGCGCGTTTTGCCATATCAGGAATGAAGCGTCTATAGTAATTTACCAGTCCTAAGAATTGTTTGAGGCCCTTTCTGTTTTTTGGAATCGGAAATTCTGACACTGCTCTAATTTTCTCGGGGTTCGGCCTTACTCCGTCAGCTGATATTATGTGACCTAGATATGTGACACTTTCCTTGAGAAACTCGGTCTTGTCAGTTTGTAAGGTGAGGCGGTGCTCGCGGAGTCGGTCAAAGAACTTCCTGAGTCGGTGATCATATTCCTCCAGTGTTTCCGAATATACTACTACATCATCCAAGTAAACGTATAAGTCTTTTCCAATTAATCCTCGTAATGCCTAATTCATTAACCTTTGGAATGTTGCTGGGGCGTTTTTCAATCTGAACGGCATGCGAACATATTCATAGTTCAACTCCGTTACAAATTTCTCCTCATATCCTGGTGGGATTCGGTATATGACACTTTGTACGGCTCCCATAAATTCTTCCAGGCTTGTGAGTCGGAGGTCAAAACGCGGAATAGTATCTAGTGCGCGATATACCCTATCCTCGTCATCTCGTTGTCTTAGGACGTCAATAGCAGACGTCTCAAATTCCAACGACCTCCTACTAGACGATTGCCCTGCCGCCGGAGCGGTGGTAGGTAGGGGAGGCGCGACTGTTTGTGGGATAGCCATTATGGCGGTGGTTATTAACAATAATGTAATCCAAAACTCAAATAATAAAAAAAAAATGAATACAGATAAGTTTTGTGCTAAGGAAACCGTGTTTCAGTAGCAAGGAAGACGAATCCCACTTCTGACATCAATTTTGTTACGTCCCAACTAGTTTTGGGACTTTCTTTAAGGATTCTTGTCTTCGATTAAAGAGCTAAAGCTCACCTTATCTGTATTTAATTGGAAAAGAAGGAATTTTGGGATTCTATAATAATTGTCACTAAGTTTGAGTATTAACAAATATAATTATGAAACAAAACTGAGTTTGGGATTACTTACAAACAAGAATAAAAATTATACAATTGAAAATGGTTTAACAATACCAATCGTTGATCTGGTCTGGTTGTACACTCGCGACACGGGACTCTAATAATTGGCGAATAATAAACGTCGGACTTTCGTAGGTAACTCCGCGATGACTCTATCTTTAGTGCGTATGTTCTCACTTACGCGAACTCTTTACTTTCCTGGAGATACGATACATGATACCTAAATGAGACTAACGCGAGAGATTAACCTGTCCGCGAGTACAGAATAATAACGGACAAAAAATAATACACAAAAAAAAGCGTCCGTGGTCGTGACCACGGGTTTATATACCCCTAGATCCTCGCCTGGCACGATCGTAATTTCGAAATCTTAATTTCTACATTTCCGAATCTTGGACATGTCGCAAGTTCGATGGCCGATTCGTACGCAACGGCCTAACATCGCTGACGCCCGTTTGCTGACTCGCGGTTTGCATTATTTCGTTCCCGAGGAACGATTTCCGCATCGTTTACCGAGCGTATTCCTTAAAGTCTATTGATCTTAACTATTCGCAATACAAGGTCGATGAAAAGGGACACCATTTGATAGGGCCGGATGTAACACAATGGTATTAACTTTACGTGTAATATTGTGAACTGTTACGCGTGTTCATATATTATTTATCGGTATAATAATTTTCAAATATTGTTTATCGGCGTGTATTTTTTGTGTTTGTGTTTATCCGTGTATATTCATTTCTGATTTTCAATATGTCGTCTGAAGGAGCACAATTTTTTGAAAGGAAAACCGACCATACCAAGTGCATTCGTTGCAATATCTTTATTCGCAAATCGCATGGTCAGATTAAGAAACTCCAGGCGGAAGTTGAAGCAGTTAGTTATTCTAAAATTTTAGAAAGAGTGGTAATTATTGGTGATAAATTGTATAACAAGTGTCGCATCTTCGCTTACAAGAAAGGGTTAGTTACAAACTCCGATTCTGAAGATTCTCCGCGTCAGTTTGAGACGACTTCTATAGTCAAAACTTTTTCGGTAACTGAAACCTATTTTTCGAATAGATCTGTTTCTTTAGGTGAAACTTCTTCTTCGGTTATAAGTGTCCCTTTAGCTACAATCCGTTCTTCAGTTAAAACTGTCCCTTTAACTGCACCCTCTTCTTCAGCCGGAGGTTTTTCTTCAGCTGGACCTTCTTGTTCATCTCAAAATCTATTGACTGAAATAACTTCACTCGGCACCACTTTAACTGAAATACCTTCGAATCAATTATCTTCAATCGGAATATCTTCGCTCAATATATTGTCTGACGAATCATCAACTTCATCTTCTGCTATATCTTCAAGTGAAGATCCATCGTTTGTTAGGGATTTGAGTAACGTTGATCATACATCTACTCAGTATGTAGAAATGCCATTTAGTAGAGTTGTTTCCACTCATGGGTACTGCTTCGTTTGCGGATCAAAATCAAATATAATAAATGTACCAGCTGAAACTCGAAAACAAGTATTTATCATGCGGCGATTATATGTTCCTAAAGGAAATCGGTGGCGTCGTAGCCATTTATTAAAGAAACGTTTGTTTGAGCAAGATGTAATGAATTTAAAAATACATTCTAATAGTACTTTGATCGATACCGAAGAATTGAGAAATTATTTTGAATACTTCTCTATGAATTGCAATTCAGATATTAATGATAAAGTGGGCGATTTTACACTTTCGGAAGAACGACTTGAAGTATTTACAGGTTTAACATGGAGCAATTTAATTAAACTTCGGGAAATGATGACTTCTATGAAAAAATCTCAGCAACGCGATATCACTCAGGCTATTGTAGTATTTCTTTTCAAATTGCGTACTGTCAATTCAAATAGTGTGATAGCCGCAGTTCTCGGTTTAGAACGCGAACAACAAGTATCCGATTTTTGTAAGTCAGTTATAAATTCATTCCAGAAAGATATCCTTCCTGTTCATTTTGGCATTGCAGCATTATCGCGGAACAATTTAATAGAAAATTATACATCTCCGATTGCTAAAAAATTATATAATATTTCAGATCAGTTAGCGCTAATTTTCGATGGAACATATATTCGTCATGAAAAAAGTTCAAATAACGAATTTCAGATAAAATCATTTTCCGTGCAAAAGAAAGTACCGTTGTGTAAACCATTTACAGTTTGTACTACAAACGGTTATGTTGTTGATATGTTAGGGTCTTTTTATGCAAAACAGAATGACGCAGAGATAATGAAGATTGTCATGTAAGACCCCAATGGTTTGCAAACTCTTCTGCAACCTGGAGATATTTGCATCGTCGATCGAGGTTTCCAGGATGTAAAGTCTGATCTAGAAGATCGCGGTTATACTTTTCTTATGCCTGAGTTAAAAGGCAAGCGTAATCAACTTTCCACTGCAGAATCCAATGCATCTCGTCAGGTTACAAAGGTTCGTTGGGTTGTCGAAGCTATACACGGAATCAGGTCAGAAATATCGACTTCTTCATCATCAGTTAGATAACAAATTGCTTCCAAAGGTCGGAATATTGTACAGAATAGCATGTTTTTTAAATAACGTCTTCGGAAAATGTTTAAACTCAGACACAGGGCTTTGCGACGAAATTGTTGATAGAATAGCTTCTCAAAAAAATGTTGATAATACATTAGCAGTGGAAGTAGAAAATAAACGTTGGAATAGGCGGAAGATTCTTTTTAAACAATTATCAGCTTCCGAAATTCTTGATTTTCCTGAAATGACAGAACGCGATCTTAAAATTCTACTTACTAGTTCGTATCAACTATCTCAAGCAGTATCATATTTAGCAGAACTGATGGACGACGAAAATAATATTAATATTCGGTGCCTTAAAGAATCTAAAAATATAGTTAAATTCGAAATAAAATCACGTCACATTAGCAGTAAAACCTATAGATGTTACATTGACTACACACCACATTCAATAGGCTACACAGGTATTAAAAGATATTGTTGCGAATGTGCTAATGGTAATCGTACAATTGGTTGTTGCTCACACGTAGCAGCAATTATTTATTTCTTATCGCATCCTCGGTATCTGTCAAAAATTGTACCCCCTGCAGAAATACTCAGTAAAATATTTAACGTTGAACAAGTGACAGCTGTTATCAACGAAGACAGTGATGAGGACTAAGGATAACACAACATGAGGACTGAGGGCTAAGAATTACAAAACTAAAGATAAGTGACTCGAAACTGAATTTCATATGGTACTTTAGTGTAAGACGTGTTAAACAATATCGTAGTTGATAAGATACTTGACAAGAGGAGCGGTGGCATGAGCGCACCAAAATTATTCTTATGTATATAATGCATGTTACAACATTATAAAAATATGTTTTTATTATTTGTAATGTTACGTATACAGAAACTCTCCATTTTTAGAAGCTCGCGTTCATTAATCTTATTTTATCTACCCTTCTGGAATTTGGAGCTCGATCTCACTGGAGTGCATCCTGCAGCTGCATCCTCTTAATATCATCTTTGACTCGCGTTGCGTGGGATACTTTCTAATCTACCCTTTTCCCAGGGCACACAGCTGCTGACCTCAGAGCAACGAAAATCCAACCGTCAAATTTCCTAATATGGAAATCACTGGCGATTTCCCCACCAACATTTAGGGGTATATAAACCCACGATTTTCGTTGCTCGGGGGCTAGTATGAAAGAGTTACTCGTTAGAGACACATTGATAGGTGTGATTGATCTGTAGAGTAGTACTCTAGTGAGATCGGGCTTCAGTTCCTTTCGATCATCGTTACCATATAGATCCGCGAAGACGGTTTTAAAATCTATTACGACCATAAAAGTACTCTCGACCCCCGCATCGCCAGTGCGTCAACACCGCGCAACACTTAGGTAATTTTAACTTCATACACTAACCGCGACAACACGACACTGGACACTTGTAATTAGTATAGTAATTTTTGAATATATACTCTTTGTGTAAACTTAAAAGTCTGTAAGATCAATCATCAAACCTTTACTTTGAAATCACCAATCCTAGTCAGTGTAATGATCCCACAACATAATAACTTTACCGCTCGAGTTATTATTCTATTAAATTAACAAGTTCCGAGGCTTTATTAACGACGCGTGTTACATTTTAACGATAGGATTTAGTCATTGTGTACTCAACCCGAACTCCTAAACTTAACCTATCCTACGGTTACCTCTGGGAGATACCAATTCCCAGCAGCTACCTGACTTCGCGTCAGAGGCGTCTGCATTTGTCTCCAATAACCAAGACAATCAAACACCTTAACCTACGGTTACCCTTCACTGGGAGATACCGATTCCTGCAACTATCTGACTTCGCGTCAGAGTCGTCTGCATTATCTACTCTATCCTCAAATCTTCGGCTCCATTGACACATACTAATTAATCGTATCGGCGCAATTCTCGAATCCACCCCACTCGCAGGGCTCACATGCGCGTCGCTATCGCCCTGGCTCGTAGCAGTAAATAAGTATTTATCATTGTTGCATTGATAGAAATTAAAAAATATATGATTAACGAAAAAAAAAAATATGTACCAACTGGAGATACGAACCTATGCTCAAAAAGTATCCAGCGGCCCAACAGCCGAGCACCTTACCACTTGCGCCACGGACGCTGTTAGAAAATATCGTAGATAGTTCTGAAGATATTTCTCAAAGTGTATGTTGTAATTGTTAGATATATTAGTTTTATTAATACCTATACTGTTTTGATCGATGTCAAAACATTAAGAATTATATATTTCATAAAAAGTATACAGAAATTCTGTATACAATTGCTCTAACACACCGAAACAGCGAAAAAAATCGGTTTTTGATTTTTCTAACTACGGCGCACCACTCCTAAAAATATGAAAAAAATTGAGGACAATAATAACAATAATATACACTTTCTGTAATTTTATAATCATAGTTCTCAGATTCCTTCGATGCAAAACCGGCATTTTTCATCATTTTTTTGCGTTTTTTATTTTTCACAGTTTGGATTTTAAACTGAAAAATCTGAAAGAATTCTGGAACATGTACCTCACTAACTGAAATATCTCTGATTTTTTTCAAAATTTTTCATGCAGCAGGACAAGAGAAATTGGTCAAAAACGTGATTTTTGTTTTTTCTTGTTTACTACCCCACCCGTCGAGATAGGGACTTCAAACTTGGCACAGATTAGTCTTTTTTGGTAACCTATCGAATACATCGTCGCGAATCGAAATCGGTCTAAGAGCATTTTTGACCCCAAAACCCGGCTATACCCTTAGTAACGGTACAGAAAAGTATTAACAATGACGGTACTCCACTACAGTTAATACAGGAAGTGGACACAAGGTGGAATTCCACGTATGAAATGTTCGCAAGATTTTTGCGCTTGCAAGATAGCTTAAATATAATTTTATGCGGAGAAGGGACATCGGACAACTTGAACGCAGAGGAATGGAGTTTTTTACAAACAGTAACGCTGGTATTAGAACCGTTTAAAGATGCAACGGAGGACCTCAGCGGAGAATCATATCCGACAATCTCGAGATACTATCCAACTTTGCCCTGCTGCACCTGCTGGAAGAATCGACGGGCAATTCAATAATATTAAATATTGCGAACAGTCTTCAAAACACATTAAAAGTAAGTTAAATTGTTTAATGGAATATTGCAATTAAATAGCATTAAACAGAGCATAAAAGAAATGATATTAAATGAAATATGTTTTACTTGTAGGAAATATTTCAGCCAATTATAGAGAACAATTACATTTACATATTCAGCATGATGCTAGATCCAAGATTTAAAGATTACTTGCTACAACCTGCTGAAAAGCATACAATGCAGAAAATGTTCAGTGACAGAATTGCACTTTCAGAAAACGGTGCCATGTTGAATAGGAACATCTCGAGACAACAGGATGATGATAGCCTTCCAAGTTGTAGTACAAGTGGTAAGTTTTGAACAGTATACACTATACATATATGAATAAAATATCTCTTTTTTTTATCTCATCAATTCGTTTTAACATTGTAATTTATTGATTCGGTACCAAAAAATCGAAATTATTAGCGTTCTTCGACAGAACCTTAGGTAACTATGAAATAGAGGCCGAGACATTCACAACAAGGAAGAACCAAGAAATCCATGAATATTTTAAAGAATCTATTGTACCGCGAGGGACACATATTAGGGATTGGTGGAAGCAGTATCAGGCGCGATTTCCCATATTGTCGCAAGCGGCTAGAAATTGCCTTAGCTACACAAGTCAAGAGTGAACGTTTATTCTCCACAGCTGGAAATGTAGTCGTACAATCACGAGCACAGTTATTACCGGCTAATGTGCACGAACTATGTTTTCTGCACGAAAATTTAAAATAAATTTATATGTACGTATAGGAAGGTGTCCACTATCTACACTGACGGACAAAATTAAAGGGACACTTCCTTAAAACGTCATATCTATGGGAGTTTTCAACCGATTTTGGGGAAACTTCGCGAGGAGTAGTTTTGAAGTGTCCTCTAAATGTGCGCAAAGTTGCCTTGGCGAGGGTTGATACGAAGGGGTTAATTCACCCCCGTAAAGAGGGGCACGTCGAAAAACGCCACTTCTGAAGAGGCCAGGGGTGACGGAAGGGGTTGAAAAAATATAAAAAACCTTTGGGGCGGCCCTCCTCGATGCCCACTACATAATGAGCCCCTCAAAATCCCTCTCGGGCAAACCCACCCCTCACAACACGCCACCCCCTCCAAAATCCACAATTTTTGGATTTCAGTCCCGAATTTGGGCTCAATGCATTCCCTGGAATCTCCTGATCCAGGAAATGCCAACGCCCACGCCGTGCGTCCCATAGGCACCCCTTCGAAGGATGGAACAGTTCGCCACTTTTCAACACCCTTTCGAAAACTACCACTGGAGCTGAACAGGGTGGCCCAGAGTTAGGGGTGGTTCACCCACAGGTGTAGGGGCTGGAACGATGTTTCGTTGCGTGGAACACATGTGATACGGTCCAAGGCATTGGAGTGACACAGTTTTGATGTCTTTTCCCCGCGTGGATAGCATTAAAATACGAAAATGACGTTTTTTTTTTGTTTTTTTTTTTGGAAAACCCACCCGCGACTTTAGGCCTGTGTACCAAGCGAATGAGAAACCCCACGTCAACGCCGTTCATGGTATCGGATGCGCGAATGCTTTATTAACAGGTCCCCAAAAATCAGATTTTTTTAATCATGCTTTCGTTGTCAAATCGGAGATTTGAAAGAATAGTAAGTGAGGTGGATGGAGCCAGCATTCAAGAGCGCCCGGCAGCTAGGCAACCCATCGTACCCCGCTCGGTAGTGATTTTAACGATGTAGCCAATCAGGGTAGTTTTTGGTGGAATTACCTGCCTGCAAAATTCTTGAACCTTGTGACTGAAAAAAAGAATGCCAGAAGCTAACACGACAGTGAGCAGAGCACTTCGCTGCAAAGTTTTTCGAACCAATTGCGAGTGCCAAAAACAAACCTAAATAGCAGTTCAAACTTTAAAAAAAATTTCAGTGCAGTGAACTCAGTGAACCGGTAAGTGAATTTGTTTGTTTTGATCAGTGACCTTCAATTTTACGGAATTTTTAATAAAACTTCTTTCCGTAGTTAACATTGGTAATTATGAAATGACGGAATCTGAGGCGGCCGTTGTGGTCCACCGAGTGGCGTCCGGGGAGCGATACGCTCCGTAGCCGCGGCCCTTGGCTTGTCAAAGTCCGCCGTCGGAATGGCGGTGCAACGATACCGAGAGACAGGCGAATTGAAGCGTCTTCGGGGGCAGGGGGTCTATTCTCGAGTTTCGTGTGAATTTAGTCGTATACGAACACTTTCGTATGGCGTGTTTCGTGTATGAATCATTCACATACGAAAACGGTATTCTGGAGCACTATACGAATCACTGATTCGTATACGTATGAAATTACAGTATTGCCAGATTTACGCGTTGGAGACGAACCAATGATTGTTCAACTTTAGAAAATATCAACGGAAATATACATGGCGTCCTGTCAATGTCACGTGTAGTTTTCCGTAAACGAGAACGCTGTGCAAGAGGCCCTAGCCGCCCGTTTATTACACTCAAGTTGTAATGTTTTATTGAGGCCACGAGATGCGACGGTACTTCCGAGTGACCATAGGTTTTTCCCAAATTTAGAAACTTGGCAGTATTAATCGAGAAGCGTTTGAGGAAAGGCAGTATTATCCCACAAGCGTTTGCGGAAATATCGTGGAAAGAATTGCGCGAAACAAAAATGTGCGACAAGGGCAAACCATCTAAACGAACGGGGAACATATCCCGTGAGCAAAAAGAAATTCTTATTGAATTTATAGAATCAAACCCAAACCTAACGAGGTCAAAATTTTCGGCCGACTATACGCATAAGGATGGGCAGCGTTTGTGGCAAAAAATAACCAATATTTTAAACGCTTCGCCAGGGGCGAAGAAAGATTGGAAACAATGGAGACGTGTTAGTGTTTACATAGTGTTTATAAGTGTTTTATATTCAATTTTGCAAAAGCTGCATTAACATACTTTTTTTCCTTTGTAAAATAGACGTGGCAAGATTTCCGAGGAAAAGCGAAGGCAAAGCAGTCTTCTATTAACAGAAATTTAAATGCCACAGGCGGTGGTCCGTTAAATACAGAAAGTTTATCGGTGGAGGAGGAACGTGTCCTAAACACAATCCATGCAACACAAGTAAAAGGTGATTCCAATATAGATGAAACGCAAATATGTTTAAAAATTGAAAAGTATATCCAAGGTACTAAAATATTACTTTTTCTATTGAAGGACTACTCCGAAGAATATTTAGATACAGACTTGGTGGACAATGAGAAGGTGGAAAAACCAGCAGACTCTCAACCTGGCCCTTGAATAATAGTGGAGAGACCGACGATTAAGATAGAAAAAGGTAAGTAATAGCTGATGTATTTTTCTATTTATATAGAAACGGTTACTGTTATGAACTTTCATAACAAATTTATTTACTTAACTCTATTTTAAATATGTTTATTTATAAGTTAAAAGTGCCCGCTGGACATGGGAGTTAGATTAATATATTGCTTATTTATAGTGAGACAGAAAGACCCTCTACGTCGAGCCACTAAACTACAAAAACAAACCTCTGGCATGAAATCACAAGCTTCAGTGCTTCTGGCACGAATAGCCGAGGAAGATAAAGAAAATAGAAAGGAATATTATAATAAAAAATTGGCATTGCTGGAGAGGGATGTAGTAGCTAAAGAAAGAATTGCGGCAGCCTTAGAAACTTTAGCTACTACACACTACGGATGAAACATATGAAAGTTCTATCTTTCGAAAATTTGCATAGTATAATAAATTTCAATTTTGTATTAGAAGGTAATTATTTAAGTAATTCTTGATTACTTTGTTTTTAGTAATTATGCAATACCTTATTCTTAATTACTGAGTAATTCAATTACTTATAACTACCCAGAAAGTAATTAAGAGGTATCCCAAATCTAAAGTATATAAAATTACCTCAAAATAATTAAAAAGTAATTATAATTATCTTTTAATTACTTTTAGATATTTTTATTTACTTTAGATTTGGAATACCTTTTAATTACTTTCTGGGTAGTTATAAGAAATTATTTAAAAGTAATTGAATTACTCAGTAATTAAGAATAATGTATTGCATAATTACTAAAAAGAAAGTACTCAAGAATTACTTAAAATTTAAGTAACTCGTCATATAAACTCGTTATGATAAACTATGTACGTTATGCATATTCTTCTTACAAGGAGAATGCAAGAACTTCAACTCACCAATTTCATTGAAACTTTGTACACTTATAGATTTCGTTCCCCTGAATACGAGTATATACCATTATAGGGGCAGACACTCAATAGTTTCTGAGATATTTGTAATTAAAGTTTTATTCTTACCTTGATGTACGAGTTTAGTTGCAGCAATCGTCAACTGTAACGGTGGGGGCACCGGTAGAGTACCAGACTCGCACGCCGCTTGACCGAGTTTCGAATCCTTCCTGGTAAAAGTTTTAACGTACAAAAAAAGGGTTTAAAAAATTAAAGAAAAAACTTTGTTCAATCTCTTTACAATGACAAAACTGATAAAATACCGCCGGCATTTGTCATTGTGAAGAGATTGAACAAAGTTTTTTCTTTAATTTTTTAAACCCTTTTTTTGTACGCTAAAATGACGTTGAATTAAGAAAAGAAAACACGCAATAACCATTAAGACGCTGCAAGAACAAAAAGTGGTTTTGAATGAAACGGAAACGTAACGTAAAACAAGTGATCTCTCAAGTTTTCAGATCATGTCGCATGTTTCGCCATCGAGGACATAAGGTAAAAAAAATCAGATGAGTTCGGCCTTTTGCACAGAGTTTGTGGGCACTCTTAACACAAAAATAATGTAGGCACTTGTATGATTCCTTGATTTTTACTGAAATTGCGTCATGTTTTCTGAAAAGTGGTAGATATGCAAATTTTTAGGTCATTTTCAAAAAAAAAATGTCATCAAATTGGGAACCAAAGACTTTTAAAGGAAAGTTCCTCAGCTGTCCAAAACATTCATTGAAATTTTTCCACGATCATGTATTCACGAGTTATAGGCGTTCAAAGTGAAAAGTACCCGTTTTCACATAATCATAAAGAACTCGGCCAATAAAAATTGCATAGCAAAACCAAAAAAACCAAAATAAAGAGAAAAGTTTACTCTATAATACCATTTAATTGAATTTGCCAAGAAAAATTTTTTTCGTACAGTGCATACCTTCAAAGTTAACGAAAATGTTTCAACATTCCTTCGTTGCACTTAATTTAAAAAAAAAAGTGATATGGCCAGACAAAAAAAATGTTGATCTCCTGACTCGAAAACTAGAGATTTCGGCCTACAAAATGGCATTTCCAAATATTTTTTATGACCATTTTTCGCGAAGATATAGTCATTTGAATATGACCAAAATTTTCGAAAAATTTTAGTGATCCCTCAATTTTGTCCAGCAGTGTATATATTTTTCTGTATGTTTGCTGTATTATATTTCATATATTATTGGTGTATTATATATTATAAAATAAAAATACTATGTAAACACAATATTCTCCTTCTTAAGTAAGAAAAGGACCTAATTATATGCTGTTGAAGCGCTCGTCCTCCTGCTAAATCGGTATTCGCTCTTCTTACATTTGTATTCAAATCTTCAATTTGAGGAACATGATTATAAATTTCTAATCAACCTCATACTCTTCTTCCTCTTGCTGAGGCGCAGGGAGTCCATTTTGTATGCACATATTGTGCGATACCACGCACGCGTTGATGACGCGTGATGACGCAATTATCATTGATCATTACATAATACATGTAGTTGTTGAAGAAACTTATGTTAACAGATTGAAACGCGTAAAACAGAGGAATTTTTTAAATAATATACACTGCTCGGGAATTAGGAAACTTGTAGTGGAAACTTTGTGAATTTGCATTCTGTTCATACAAAAATTAGTAGCTACTTATAAAAGCAGTATAACTTACCCAGAAGATAGAAACCATTTCCATGGTATTCGTTAATACTTTTTAGGGCTGCCAATATATTGCTATTGTTCAAAATATAATTATCGTCCGTAATCCCAGGGAATCGTGCATTCACATGTATTATCCTTAAATCAGGATCAGAAACCTGTAACAGCGATATCATATTCTTATAGTCGTGATGTTATTATTTCAGTTTTATTATTTTGTTACCGTACCAATTGAACATTTATGGAATGATATCCTTTACGATTTACGTATACATATATGTTTTGGATACTCCGGATCATTGATGCCAAGAGCTACGATTGCAACGTGTGTACAATCGATGCATCCGATAACACCGGAAAATCCATGCAGTTGATAAAATCTAAATAATGCATTATACAAACGTTATAATTGTACAATGTCTTGGGACTACAATTATATGATAATAAACCATAAAATTCCGAAAAATAACACTGTATCTATTTCTAGAGTTTGCAGTTCCTGTATATTTCTCGGGAACTTTACCCATTCATTTTGCTGATTTAGAGCATCTATGACACTATGCGTTTCCTCGCGCAAAGAATTCCAATGCTGTTAATACTGTAGGAGTGAGAATGGCTCTGTGTGCGTGCGTGCGTGCGTGCGTGCGTGCGTGCGTGCGTGCGAGAGAGAGAGAGAGAGAGAGAGAGAGAGAGAGAGAGAGAGAGAGAGTTAGCTAGCTAGCTATAGGATAGACATAAGGACATTGTAAGGTAGCTTTAGTTTAGTTTAATTTATGACCAGGCCACTTGGCCGATGTTGTCCAGGTGCGCCTCGGCGAGGGCGCCGAGGACAACGTTCCCCTACCTGGGAAAAACCCTGGGTAGATTTTAACTTTAAGGGTAGGTAGGGAAAGAAGCGTTGCGGACAGAGCTAGTTGAGGGGTCGAAGGGTAAAGACGACGCGAAGAGACGTACAGCGGATCGTTAAGCGGACTCTATTTATTTCAATTTTATTAATAGTTAAGTTAGTCTCTTATAAATAAAATAACATTTAATCTCCTAGAATACCTACAAACGTATTGAATTTTTATGGACATCAAAGAAAGACTATAGTAATAATGTGCGACATTTTATTTATTGATCAGACTATTGTTTTCGTAAACACTATACATGTGGACAAAGCATTAATATGATATAATTACCTTTGTCTGGGAGTCTAATGCTGACGTCCGAGAGACTGGTTCCCCAAATTCTTCGACGATATTTATAACGTCGGTAACCATACATTTATTTAGCCGGTATAATTTTATAAACTGATCATCCGGTATCTCAAATGGATCGACACGTTGTCGAACGATCCCCCTAGAAGGCGGATCGTATAATACTTCATTTAATACGGCTATATTTACGGCATTACTGAAATTTGCCATTTTCTAGGTTATACACGTATACACGTATACAAACTAGTGCGCATGCGCGAATTTCATACGAACTTGCGTTTCGTGTGGTCATAGCCCACCCGATGCAAACCGTACGAAACATTTCGTATACGAATCAGAGCTTTCGATTCGAGAATACCGTTAGAAGCGATATCATGTGCAAGTGACCAACTTGCGTATACGAAAACTGATCGTACGACTCGAGAATAGACCCCCAGGGCCGTCGCCGCTGCACGACGGACAGGGAAGACCGCCGACTTTAGCGGATGGCGCTACAAGAGCGCCAAATTTGTAGTTTCGTGTTAAAGGTCATCCATATTGCGGAGACTGGACGGTCCATTCCACACCAAACTGTTTTAAACCGCCTGAAAGAAGTCGGTATTCGTCCCCGAAGAGGGAAAGTGGCGCCCGCGCTCTCTCGCCGACATCGACAAGAGTGGATGGAATATTCGCGAACTCAAATTGACTTGGGGACAGAGCAAAGGAGTACCATATTATACATGGACGAGACCAGGGTGCTGCTGCAGCAGACCGACAGCAGGAGTACGAGTAAGGCCGGCGCCACACTTGCAGTTGGCCCGCGTCTCACGTAACACACAGAATCTTATGAGAGGTGTTACACTTGAGCGGTTCAGCCGCACGGCGATTTTTTTACCGCGACCGCTCGGCGCGGTTCGCCCGCCTGAACACATTGTTTCAAATGAACGCGTTCACATTTACGATTATTGACCTGCGCAGTCGCAACAGTCGTTCATTCTAAATCTGACTACCACTGTAGGAAGATGTTCGATACGGAAAAATTCATCGTTTTAGTATAAAGCCATGAATGTTTATGGCAAATATCAAATAAAAACTATAGTGATAAAAATGAGCGTGCCAAAGCATGGGACGAAATTGGTGCCGACATGTTTGAAAACTGGAATGAACTTTCAAACACAGACAAAATAAAGAAAGGTAGATCCATATTTAATTTTATTTAACAATACATTTGATTTGGAAATAAAGGTATAAGTATTGATATATATTAAAATAATTTTGCGTGTATATGTTATATCATATTTCTTTGCCAAGCAAGTGATCCCTCTGGACTACAAAAATAATCAGCAAACATTTCTCTTACTATTTGACCTTGTGTTAAGCTACCAGTACCACGGACACTTATATCAGTTAAATTATTTGTCAGAGTGTCTTCAAACTGATATCCATCTCTCCTTCTAACAAAATTATGTAGTACACATGCCGTTTTTATAATTTTTATTGCAAAATCCGGCTGTACTAGAATAGCAGTATGTAGCACTCTCCATTTATTGCTTAGGATGCCAAATGCGCATTCTACAAAACGTCTGGCTCTTGTTAATCTATAATTAAAAATACGTTTTTTTTCATTTAAATCCCGCTTTGAGTAAGGACGCAGTACATTTGTGTGTAGAGTAAAAACTTCATCTCCAACCAACACGAAAGGTTGCTCTGAACCATTCATATTTGGCAATAACTATTATAACTATATTAAAACAAGAGAGATAAATTTTTTATAATTATAATATTGAGATCCGCTATGTTGTGGACACATTAATCGAACATGTTTGCCGCCAACGGCTCCTACACAATTCGGAAATTGTGTTCTAATAAAAAATTCATCAGCTACCTAAAACCATCGTGCTTGATTTGGTTCAGCCATTTCAAGAGGTTAGAGTATATCCCATAATAGTAAACATGTATCATGCAGTATCATGCTTATTGTACTTCTTCCCATGAGAAAACAATATTGCAATGCCGCAAAATGTTGTCCCGTAGCAAGGTATCTGAAAAATAAATCATTACATCTAGTATGGCTTTTATTAGCTTCCAAGACTATATTCTTTAAAAAAATGAATATTGTAACGCGTCGTCCCTACACGGAACCCGTAACGACGTCACCCCTGGAAGGGAAAACCCCGTACGTATGCTCGAAGCTAGACGCGGTGCAGAGTGTCTTGTCAGGTAGCGCCGAGGAACCATAAAACTTGTACTCTCCATGGTCCGTGCTCGCCTACAAAAAGGGCAACATTTTGTAGTCAAGGCAGTCTGAGAGTAAGACAAACCAAGGCTAGTGAACCAGGTAGTGGCGTAGAACACAGCGGACAAAACTGACTCTTCACCCTACTCGGCAAAACCAGCAGTCTCCGGCCCGATAAGGGGAACTCTGTAGGAAAAGTCTATGCACAAGTGTGGCACAGCCGACAACGCTGACCACCTAAACTCTGCACGGTGAAACCTGAAGTAGCCACCCTTGCAAGCCTATCTCTGAACCGTCGCGTTTTCAAATCGCTGCCTATCAAGGCACTCTGCCCGCGGATTCGGCGTCTCAAGTTCTGCCGCGAACCAACACACAACCCCGCCGACAATCTCGGCCGTTACAATATTATATTTTAATCAGACGTCCAAAATAACAGTTACTTGAAATATATCTTTGAAAAAAGGCGTTAATTAAAAATTGATTTTTATTTAAATCGATCCGAGTTATGAATAGATCTCAAGGAAATGTTTAAAAAGTTGGAGTTGGGAGTTACTACATAAAATAATTTTTTGGAAAAAAAATTTAACCGACTTCATACCGAAAAGTATGAAAGAATTTCTAGATAATTTATATGAATACGCACTAGCTCTAGATATAATTGCTTAAAAGTATGGGAAAATGCAGTGAAAAGTGTGAAATAATTTCTATTTAAACTGCATTGTTATTCACCATCGTTTGATGAATTTGGTAAAATTATTAAATACATCATATTAAATGCAATGCACTTTCTTCGGAGGCGGCGCAAAATTTAAAATTAAGTATATTCAAAATTGCCAAACTTGGTTTAATTTTCTGTCGGAGAAACAAAAAGTATGGTCTTTAATTATTACTATCATTACATCCACTTTAGACATCATATTCATTAACACTATTCAATATCGCCGCCCCTACAAAATACTATCCTAAACCTATTCAGACAGTATTTCCATGTGGAGAGTTTATACATTAGCAGTAATCAATATGGCCGCCACTCCCCTCCAAAGAAGCCACAAATCTACTCACACTATATTTCCGTGTACATACTATGTACATTAACTATTAATTCCTCATAGACAATAAGCATGTATACATTGACAGCATTCAATATTGCCGCCTCTACCAAAAGCTAACCCAAACCGAAATTAAAAAATGTTTACATCTGCGCCGCCTCCGAAAAAGGTGCATTGCATTTAATATGATGTATTTAATAATTTAACCAAATTCACCAAACGATGGTGAATAACAATGCAGTTTAAATAGAAATTATTTCACACTTTTCACTGCATTTTCCCATACTTTTAAGCAATTATATCTAGAACTAGTGCGTATTCATATACATTAACTAGAAATTATTTTATGCTTTTCACTGCATTTTCCCATACTTTTAAGCAAATAAATATAGAGCTAGTGCGTATTCATATAAATTAACTAGAAATTATTTTATACTTTTCACTATACCTTTTTTGAAGTCGGTTAAATTTTTTTTCAAAAAATTATTTTATTTCACTCTTTTTAGTGGCAATCTATAACCAATAGGTTTCATGCAATAACAACAGTTATGAGCAATATACAGGATGACTCAAAAACGTTGGAGGTCCTTCGAAAGACTTGTTCCGCGGGGGAGGGGGGGTTGAAACAATTTTTCCTTAGCGAAAATGTTGCTCGAGGCTTCGTTAAGGAGATATTCCAGAAACAGAAACTCCCGACCAATCAGAGCGCGAGTATCCCGGAGGAGCGCCTGCGGGGCCTATACTACCGTATTGTTGCAAATGGGATTATCAGGAATCCATGTGAAAGGATTGATTGCGTTTGGTAAATTCCTTATTGAGCTACACCAGAGCATAGCAATTTCTCACCAACAATGGTTTTATAAACAATAAAAGTGTCCATAAATTTTTGCAAATGGGAACATCACGAATTCACGTATCATGAAATGCGGAAGGTTCCATCGCGCTCGGTAATTTCCTCACCGAGTTACATCATATAATAGGAATTTTGCACTAACAATAGTTATAAACAATACAGAAACTCATAAATTTTTGCATCTGTGATCATTGCGAAAACCTCTCCGTCAGCAAAATGTAAGGGGTTTCATCGATTTCAGGTCAAACATGCGTGAAATAGTACGCTTTTTGTGATAAAAAGTGATTAAAAGTAGTAAAAAATAAGACAAGGACAAATGTTTTGCTATGGGACCAAATGGCAAATGCTCTTCCAGATGAAAGAAGTTTCAATCTGATTGGTCCATCCGTCTCGGAGTAAGAAGCAAGACAAAATGTTTCTGTTTAAAAAAAAAACGGGTAAAAAATGACAAATCACAAAATGTTTCTTTTACGCGACCAACTGGAAGAAATATTCGACAAGATGCAAGAGGTTCCATTCTGATTGGTCAAGCCATATCGGCGTAATCGGCGAATATACATAATCAAAATTACGGTTTTTTGGCCAAAAAAAACGGGTAAAAAATGACAAATAGCAAAAAGTCGTGATAATGGGATCATCGGGGAGGGGGGGGGGCATGCTCTACAAGATGCAACAGGATTCATTCCGATTGGTCAAGTCATCTCAGCGTAATCGGTGAACAGACATTTAAAAAAAAAAAAATATATATATATACATGTCGAATTGAGTAACCTCCTCCTTTTCGAAGTCGGTTAAAAAATCATTGGGAAATACTGCATTGTAACATACGCGTCTTCCACTCTCCTGTTCTTGACAGATTGAATGTGTACCACAAAATTATTCGGCATTGAATAAACCGTCAAAGGAAAATGCAAAAAAAGACGAATAAAAAAATTATCGTTACTCGTCGAATACTTTTTTTTATCGTTTATTCGATACTTGAACTTTCCACTTAAATAATAATGTTGTTCATCTCTGCCTGATACCATATCTTTTAAAATTTGTGTTATAACACCTAGAACATAAAGATTGTTTTTCCAAAGAAGTTAAATCCTGTACTTCGGAACAAAGTGTACATCAGCTTCTAAGAAAAGAAAGAATTACGTGTACTACGATATCTTGCAATTTATGATACCTTAGTTAGAAGGACAGCGTACTGAATTCAACATCGAACAGCCTGAAAATACCGGAAACAATACACATGATGACAATACACCAACAGAAGCAGTACTTCTCAGCAATAATGATCCAGAAGAAATTGAGCTACCGTCACACCCAAGACAGACAAAAACTTCTAGAAAGGCGGCATCTTTCGAAACCAAACTCCTACAGGTACTGGAAGAAAGTACGAGAAGAGAAGACAGGGACGAAGATGCTGCCTTTTTTAAGTCATTAATACCGAGTATAAAATCCCTCAACGAAGCACAAAAATTAGAATTTAGAATGGGGGTACTACAACTGTTAAAAAATATTAAAACTTCTGCAGTTATAACAAATACATCTTACACTCAGGCACCATATTATCAACCACCATTCCATCAGGCTCAATCATTCTGGCATCCACCCTATTCACAACCCCATCCTTCATCCGTCCCATCAGTATCTAATACCTATAATTCTTCTGAGTCCTCGCATATATTTACACCACCATTAGAAGAATCACAAACAACAGACAATAATTTCAACTTATAATTTGTAATATTTCTCATGTGTGTATATATTTGTAATTTATATACTATACATATATAATAAAAAATTCAACTTACCTCAATGTTACAGTTGATCTCTCCTCTATGCTTATCGTTTTCCGAAATCGCGAATCAACCATCTGTCCATGTTCTCGCATAAGATTTACCAAAATGTCGAAACTAGACATCGACATTCTATAATACTTGAAAAATTTGTCTGGATATAATCGAAGTTCACTATATAATAGATGAAACTGGCCCATACTTATACGTTTCATATTTAAAGGGTGAACCCATTGTCGTTTGCGTTGTCTTTTTTTTATTAGTGGATATGCAATACACACTAATTTAATTGTACGCGACATGGTATTCGTATTACAAAGATACACCGCGTCCTCCAATCCGCACAATCACCCTGGCTCCGCGACTACATCGAATTAAATACAAAGTTTAGAACTCTCGCTACAAACGATTTTGAAAAGAATTTGTATAAATTGATGAACAATGCGGTATTTGGCAAAACTATCGAGAATGTACGCAATCACGTCGATGTAAAATTAGTAACAAAATGGGAAGGGAGATATGGTGCCGAGGCAATGATCGCAAAACCAAATGTCCACAGCCGTAGCGTGTTTTCGGAAAACTTTGTCGCCATCGAACTGTGAAAGCTTGCGGTGAAGTTCAACAAACCAATCTATGTGGGTATGTGTATACTAGATATATCTAAGCTTTGTTTGTATGAATTCCATCACGATTACATGTTACCCACACATGGCGATAAATGTAAAGTTATGTACACCGATACGGATAGTTTAATTTACCACATCGAGTGCGAGAATATTTATGATACTATAAAACGTGATATTAATCGATTTGATACAAGCGATTATCCGGTAGGGAACGTTTACGATATACCGCTTGTAAACAAAAAAGTCCCGGGTTTGATGAAAGACGAAAACAATGGGGCAATAATGACAGAATTTGGTGGACTCAGAGCGAAAATGTATGCACTGCGTGTAGATGGTAAAAAAGATACGAAAAAGGCGAAAGGTGTAAAAAGTAACGTTGTTTCCAGGATGATAACTTTCGATGACTACACGCAGTGCATACGAAACGAAATTGAAATGATTCGTAATCAGACATGTATAAGATCAAAATTACACAAAGTATACACAATGGCGGAATCAAAAATCGCTCTGAGTCCGTACGACGATAAGCGGTATATCGTACCCAACTCAACGGATACATTGCCGTGGGGTCATTATAAAATACCGCTTTAGATATATCAGTATATGTATTTTGTAAATCATTTTTACCTCGATTTTAAAAGATGTACATATATATTTAGTTGTAAATAAAAAAAAAAACATTGTAATGTAACTAATAATGCTAGTATATGTATAAAACTGAATATTTAATTTAAAAAATGTTAATTTTTTACAATACATTATCTTTATTTATCCATGAATTGTGTGCACTATTCAATCCTAACCATTTCACGTACACCTTATTCCCCTTATTTACCCCTTTCTGACGTAACACTTTTTCCACAAGGTACACACATCAGCGTCGGCAACGCGTTGCAACTCGTGTTCGTAGAATCCTCCAGCAATTGGTTTTCCACAAACATCTTTCAGCAGATACGTTGCGGGATTAATTTTCTGAACCTCGGCGATCGTAAATATTTCAGTACCCCAATTAGGTGTGTAACCTTTTTCAAAAATTGTTTTGAATTTGCTCACACGTACCGCATCTCCCACTCTGAATCGTGCGGGAGCGGCAATCTTTACGTGATTATATACCGTTGTTAGGAGCTTCGAGGCGTTTCTTGGTGTAACGTCAATTGGTCGCATGCCGATAGTTCGATGCTTACGCGCATTGTAATTTGATACGAGTTGCTGCAGCGAGTCGATCCATTTATAACTTCCATTAAGCGTAAACAGTTTCCACATGTCGTTTTTGAGCGTACGATTGAACCGCTTGACGACTGACGCTCTCATCACTGAATACGTTGAATAATGATTTATGTTGTATTTTGACAAAAGTTTTTGCACATTTGCGTTGTAAAATTCCTTTCCTTTGTCGGTTTGCAAATTTTTCGGATACCTTCCACTGTTTTGGATTATCTTTCCGATCGCTGTAGAAACTTCATTTCCACTCTTGGATTTGAGGGGTATGGCCCATGCATGCTTACTCAGCACATCGATAACAGTGAGTATGTAATGGAAGCCTCTGTTATACCGCGCGTAAGGTCGCATCTCGACCACGTCCGCTTGCCATAAGTCGTCGTACCCATGTACTATGACGCGTCTTCGGGGAAAATTTCTTCTCGTCGGAGCATGCAATTCTTCCACGAGACGCCGTTTCTCGGTACTGGGAGTTTTCTTTGCAGCCATGTATGACTCGACACTGACGCAAAGACTTGACGTACACGTCTTATCAAACATCAAATCGGTGCTCAACGCAACGGTTAGTTGGTCGATCGGTCTGTTGGCCGGTATGTCGGTCGGTTAATCGGTCTGTTGACCGGTATGTCGGTCGGTTCACCGGTCTGTTGATCGGTATGTCGGTCGGTAAATAGTCTCAATGTCCAGCTATTGCTGTGTCTGCATTAGATTTCGGAATTCAGTAATATCCCTCTCTAATTTATTCACCTCATCTTTCAAGCTCTGAACGAAATTTTGAAACATAATCATCTTTTCGTCGAATACGTCTTGTCGACTTTTTATAACTGCCATGTTTTCGTGCAAGTACAGCTTGTTGATAGCATCGCCATTCTCTACAGGCGGTGCTACCCGTCGAATCCTGCGCGACTTTGCATCATAATTGGTGCCAACAACACAAAGAGCGCTGTCGCGTACATAATTTCTGACTACTCTGTTCCAGTGATAGTATGATTCCATTCTTCCAATCGATGATCCAAACTTGTTGATTGACATTTTAATGACGATTGACTGTATCGCCAAGGTGCAGCTTAATTTATAATGAATTCTGCCTCGCGAAGTTCCTCGATAAT
>NW_026532557.1:0-13576 GCF_026283585.1 Hylaeus volcanicus | reverse complement strand
TTTATCAGTAACATTTAAATGCAACAAGACTTTCTGTCATGTGTCATGGGTACTTTTGAGTAACTAAAGGATTAAGTTTTACCTCTCTTTGTTTATATTATTGTAATACAATAAATTATGTGTTACAAATAGTGGATCTCTGTTGATTTTCTCATTATTTAAATTTCTTGCAACAAAACTTTCTCCCATACATTGTGTGTACTTTTGAAAATTCTAAGGACTGAAACTGATATTGCAATACGATTAATTGTGCATTACAAATAGTGGATTCCTTTTTTCATTTCTCGCTTTATCTTTAACATTCGAATTTCTTGCAACAAAACTTTCTGCCACGCGTTCTGCGTACTTCTGAACTTTATTCTAATACAATAAATTATGCGTTACAAATAGTTAATTTCTTTTTTTCATTTTTCGCTTCATCTTTAACATTTAAATTTCTTGCAGTGAGACATCCTGCCATGCGTTCTGTATACTTTTGGAAACTCAAAAAACTCAAACTGATCTCTTTCCTATATCTGGCTTCAGACACATTATCTATATTGTAGACTCTACGCTTACTATAATAAAAGAAAAATGTATTTTTATTTTAAGCTCTACATTAATTTGCAAGTAAAATAAGGTTTATTATATTACAATACCAGATTCAGTTCCTTAAGTTTTCAAAAGCACACAGAACGCATGGCAGAAAGTCTTGTTGTAACAAACTTAAATGTTAAAAATGAAGTAAGAAATGGAAAAAGAGATCCACTATTGGTAACGCACAATTTATTGTATTACAATTCCAGCTTCAGTCCTTTAAGTTTTCAAAAATACGCACAATGCATGTCAGAAAGTCTTGTTGCAAGAAACCAAATGTCACAAATGCAAACTGACAGTTGCAGGTTACTAATGAACGAGCGGCATGAGTGACAGCCATATTACAATTACGACCGACGAGCCTTGCCGACTGATTCCGAGATTCGACGAATCGACGAATGGTCTTAGCTCCTATTGGCTAAGTGTTGACGAAAAGAATAAGAATAAGAATCAGAATCAGAAGAAAAATCTACAATTTCTGACTGATTCATGACATGATATTACGATATCTCAGTTGTACATAGACCGATTTTATTGATTTTGGTTTTATTAGAAAGCTTATACGCGATTTACATTAGAAAAATGCCTTTACATTTAGAAAATACAGCAGGCGTGACGAGATATTAATGACAGAAGTTTCGGGTTAGGTTGGAATCGCAGTTTTCCGAGTAAAAGATACGTGGTAGCGCCAGCGCCAGTATACACGGTGGCGTATAATTTTTCATGTACTTGGCGTCGAGACGCTACCGCGTTTCTAGATTTTCTTTCTTAACAGTTAATATAAAATGCCACATAAATGTGCCATGGCAAACTGGATGCGTAAAGCAGGAGATGCTGGAATAATATTGTTTTCATTACCGAAAAATCCTGCTATGTAAGTACACAGTATGTTTTATGTGAATATTTGTTACAAATGTGAGGGAAAAACATTAAAGATGACTTTATTCTTTGTAGCTGAGACAAGTGGCTCCAGTTTGCGAACATTGATGCCAGAGAAAATAGGAGCATTCGCATATGTAATTTAATATTTAAATAATTTTAATTTTTAATTAATTTAAAAACTTAATTGTATAATAGTGTATACATATTTTAAAGACTATATTGTATGTTTATACCGTACAATAATTTATTATATACTACCTCTCTTTTAACTTTTACTATTATGTATAAATAATTCCTAAGTATAAACTAATGTAACTATACTATATAACCAAGTGTAATATAAATAACTAACTATAACTCCAACGACTGCGCCACGCTGCGTCTATGATGCCTCCGACTCTTGTATAGTCGACACTCGTCAATCGACATTTAGCTATTTTTAAAAATTTATTTCTCGAAAATAAAAGACAGTCGCGCCTTCTCACTCGCAGAGATTCTTCTACATACCCTTCTTTACATATGAAAAAAATTTGATTAAAAAATTCTGGGGACACTAGACGATGTCTCTTTATGAGCTCGATCTCGTTCAAAAATCGCTCGTCCGGCTCGCGACCTCCCCTTGTGAGCTGTTGAACGTTTTCGAAACAGCATTTTCTCCGCGTCGCCCATAAATTATTGTAAATACTACCCGAACTGTATTATATGTGGTATCATTGTAACCAGAAAAATGTCACAAATGTAATATTGAAAGTCTCGCTTATTCGGCTAGACCAGGCATGCACAGAAAGTGCGCCCACGGGCGCGTGTCTGAACCCGCGGCCGCTGGGCCCCCACTCCTCAGTGAACGGCGGGCGCTGGGTCCGCACTTCTCACTCATCCGGTACACTGTGACTCTAAGAGTGGGGGCGCCTGCCACAACTACAAGCTTACTTCCAATAGCCTCACGGGTTCCTTAATTTTCATGAGACTTATACAATAATTCCTAATACGGATTCGTGGTTAATTCATTTCGAGGTAATTATAGAGAACAGGTACATCCTCACCGATTTCGATGATTTTTAAATATGTTGTAGAAATCAACATTTTGAACAACTTTTTCCTATACATATAACCGTCGCTCGGCCTTAGTTTCCGAGATATTTGCAAAATACCATTGCTGCTACAACAATGAATATTGCGTATAACTACGCGTCTGTGACAGCGTGTGTGAAAGCGTTCAGTCGTCGATTGTTTAGGCTTGGAATACACATACGCGACTGTGAGTCTGTATGCGTTAGCTATCATTCGCTGGTCGGCTCGTGTTTCAATCTGTTCCGAATTCATTTATACATATAAAGTAGCGCATGATCTGTATTCGTACAGTAAAAAAATGGGGTTCCGGGGGCTCGCTCCCGGTCGGGGGTTTGGTGGCGAAGCTCCCAACAACGAGTACTGCAGCGCACCACTCAGGTGTGTACACGGTTAGCCTGAGGGGTGTTTATGCTTTTCATATATGCTTTTTAATTTTTGTAAAAGGATTTTGCGCGAAAATTATACGCATCGAAATTACGGGAATTCACAGACGCGTACGTGTATTCCGAGCCTAAACAATCGACGACTGAACGCTTACACACACGCTGCCACAGACGCGTAGCTATACGCAATATTCATTGTAGTAGTAGCAATGATATTTTGCAAATATCTCGGAAACCAAGGCCGAGTGACGGTTATATGTATAGGAAAAAGTTATTCACAATGTTGATTTCTACAACATATTGAAAAATCATCGAAATCGGAGAGGATGTACCTGTTCTCTATAATTACCTTTTTTTTTTTAAAGCTTTCTGTAACTAATGCATACCAGTTCAAAAATACAAGATAGAATTTACTGCTTATCTCTGTATTACACACACAATGCACCGTCTCCACTCTTCTAACTTGCTTCCCACTATGTCTAACTTGCTGTTCGCTACTTTCACCTTTTTCCCACTCTGCTGCTGAAGGCATTCTGACCTTGAACGAACACGCGGGTTCGACTCGCGCCACCAGACGAGCACGCGCCCGCCGACCGGGGTTTTGTGCATGCCTGGGCTAGACCCTTACTTTCAGGTATCGCGACATCACGCAGCCTACTCGTAGGCACACGGACATGCCACCGGGCGTTGCATGTATGAGTGTGTCTCGGCACGGCTGCTCGCCAGCCTTCATGGCTGGCACCATGCTGCCGAATATTGTTAATTATGACAGAAAAGAGCAAAAGTAGAGTACCTATGGGAGCTTGCGCTCTAGTTTGAACATTTATCTAGCGGAAACGAGTATTGAGAAGTCTCGAATCTGCATTGTCGAGACATCAATAGGATTGACCTTGCAGTCTCGTAGATACACGGACATGCCTCCGAGCGTTGCATGTATGAGTGTGTCTCGGCACGGCTGCTCGCATCAACGATACTACATTGTCGTTGTCACATTCAGACGTCTCGCGTGCTTATAAAGCCTACTTTACCTTACCAGCATCATATTTTGAACAGCAGAAATTGCATTCAGCTTCCCTACTGGCTAAATGTTTTACTTAATTTACTTCTTCTAGTGGTCGCTCGGTTTTTATGTCGCGTCGATCTTTTCGGCGACGGAATCCACTCCCCTAAGTCTATTTCTTCTATACAGTCTTTAAGAGCCATACCTGTCGGTGTATCGTTCCTGCAGTTCCATGATCGACTTGCTGCATTCCAATCTCCTAAAAAAATAGTGTCAATTCCTTGTCTTCGCAGATTAAATAAATTGTGCCAATCTTTTTTGCTGGTTGTTATGGCCGGCCTTTTATATGCCAGGATAAAGTCTATATCGTTATTTGTTTGTATACTCTTAACCGTGATTTTCAGAATCCTTATACATTACCACTTTCCAAGTTAATATCTCTTTGGTTATTAGATTTACATTTTGATGAATTAGGAAAGCAACGTCTCCACCAGGTTCCTTGTTCTGTCTGTCCAATCTTATCCATATGTAGCCTGGTATCTTTGGGTCCTGCTCTGTCGATTTAAGCCATGTTTTTGTAATTGCCATTACTTGAACTCCTTCCATTTCTCTTCTCAATTCGTCTAGCTTTCCTCTTAAACTTCTCGCGTTCCATAAACGTATCCTAAATTCCTTTCTCATTTGTTTTACTATTATAGTAAGTGTATTTGCTTTAATTGAGTACTATTGCTTTTTGTTTCCTTAAAGAGTCTTTCATATATTATAGTAGTATAGAACAACTTATATTTCTATATGTATGTTTTTTTTTTTATATATGTATTAAAAAACTTCAGGGTTGGTTTAAATATAGAGCATATATTTGGTTTCAAAGTTATCAGCTATTCAGTTATATTCAAAGTTGTCAACATTTATCCATACCTTAGTAGTGCATATGTTTCAGGTACACGCTTAAAATATAAGTATTTATATATGTTTAACATTAACTATATATCTTATAACATCCATAGTAATATGTAATCGGTTTTCTTTTACTTATTTGTAAAAGCCAACTTGTTCCTAAATCTATCATAATTAAAAGTTTTCTTAGAAATATATTATGATATATAAAATATAGTAATTATATTGTAGGTTTTATTAAAATAATACATAGGTTTTAACATAAACGTCGTAAGGGCATACGGCACATCTCTCACCCGTCGTCCTTGATAATTGACGCAATGGAATGCAATACGTTCTGAAAACGTTAACTGTGCGTCCTTAATTTCTTACATTCGGCCATCCTGCAATTCATCCGTCCCGGATGAATCTTGATGATTAGGTACGCCACGGTTTAATATATTCGGCACATGTTGATGTAGATTTCGGACCTTCTCCTAAACCTACTTTCTCTACATCCTCCGTATCCATTAGTCTTAACTTTACTAATACGATATGGTCCTAAAAATTTCGCACGCAGTTTACGGCCTGGCCCGATTTGAGTGCGCTTTATCGCGACAATATCATTCAGTTTATACTGGTGTGGTTTTTTCCTTTTTCCGTTATACACTCTATGATTTTCTTCTTGTGTTTTAAGGAATTGGGTTTTTGCTTTCTCTCGAAGCTCGTCTCGGTTTTCTTCAAATTGGATCAAAAGTTCTTTTTCGATTACTTTTTTTAATAATAAATCGTCTTTGTTACGCATCTTTACACCGAATAGCAGCTCAAACGGAGTCATTCCGATACTACGTTGAAACGTCGAATTCAATATTCTTTGTAATTTGTCAACATATTTGTACCATTTAGTCGGATCCTCTATAGACAATTTTGAAAGTGTAGCAATAATGGTTCGGTTCAGTCTTTCTACTTGGCCATTTGCCCTCGGAAGGCCGTCGTTATTAACACGTGATTTATCTTTTCATTTTTACAATAGTCTTCGAAATCTTGAGAGGTAAATGCGGTTCCTCTGTCTGACACGATTTGTATAGGGTTTCCGAATACACTTTTTTGTACGTCTAATTTATTTATAACCTCACGCGTTGTCGTCGATTTTGTTGGATATAGCCAAATAAATTTTGTAAAGCTATTGATAATGGCAAAAATATAATTATAGTTTTTAAGAGTGGATTCTAAAGGTCCTAAGTGATCAATATGGTATGTATGCAACGGGATATCTATTTTAGTGAGAGGATGTAAGAATCCTTCTTACTTTCCTAATTTTCTGTTTGCCAGAATGCACGGAATACAATTGCTGATACATTGTTCTATTTTTTGCCTAAGATTTGGAATGAAATAGTCTTGAGGGATTATATTTTCGGTTCGTACGACTGCAAGGTGTCCTTTTTGGTGAGCATCTTGAATAATTTCGTTTTGTAGTACTTGCGGTATCGCTAATAATTCTCGACCGTTAATAAGTTTGTAAAGCTAACTGTCTCGAATAGAATAATCTTTAAAAGGTCTATCTTTCAAAATTTCAAAAAGTAGTTTAATTTCCGAATCTTCCTCTTGTAATTTCTTAATCTTAGGAATAACTGGTATTTTCCGTATTGTCATTATTATCATATCTTTTTTATCCATTGTTTTTTGAAGTGCCGCACAATCCGTCACAATTTTGAAGTTTATTCCCAACAAATACGTTCGAAATATTTCAAGTGCTCTAACAATAGCAAGGGTTTCGAGTTCGTAACTACTATAGTTTCTTTTTTCGGGTTTAGTTTTACGACTCATATAATATACAGGATGAAATTTCTCATTATCAGGAGAACATTGCATTAATACGGCTCCAAATCCGTCTTTACGTGCGTCTATATGTAATTCAGTCTCGCAATTTGGGTCATAAATTTTCAACACCGGACTTTGACATAGACTTCTTTTTAATTCGTTAAATGCTACTTTTTGCGGACTATCAAATTCGAAAATCTTTTCCTTCCGCAACATATTGCTAAGAGGTTTCGCAATAATGGAGTAATTAAATATAAATTTACGAAAATAACCTGACAAGCCTAAAAAGCTTTGGACGTCTTTCAAGTTTTTCGGTTCTGGGAAATTAATAACGGCTTTTACTTTTTCTTCGGATGGATAAACTTTCCCATCTTCAATATGGTGACCCAAAAATTCGATACGTCTGTGCATCCACTTACATTTTTTTAGATTTAAATCTAACCCGTATTCGCTAGCAATCCGTAAAATTAATTTCAATCGCGTCAAACATTCCTTTTCGTCCGTCACTGGAACTATTATATCGTCTATGTATATAAGAACAATACCTCGAATGACTAACTCTCTATACGCATCGTTTATAAATCTTTGAAACACCGATGGGGCGTTAGAAAGACCGAATGGCATTTTGTTGAATCGATACTGTCCGTCATGCGTCACAAATGCGGTGAATTTTCTACTCTCATTATCGACTGTGATATGGAAAAATGCATTTTTTAAGTCGATGGTACAAAAAATGCGAGCTTCGCGCAAGCTATCTAGTAGTTCTTCGATTAAAGGGAGCGAAAATTTGTCTTTTACCGTAATCTTATTTAATTTTCGGTAATCAATACAAACGTGACGAGATCCGTTTTTTTTTCTTGACTATTACGACTGGACTTGCGTATTTAGATGCACACGGTTCAATTATGCCGTTTTCAAGCCATTATCTATTTGTTTTTGTAACGCGACTCTCTCAGGTATGGGTAGTCTACGCGGTTTTTGGCTTACCGGTTTCTCGTCTTTAAGAATGATTCACATCTTTATCTCCGAATCTTTCTTCTTATCGGGTTTATACGAGGTTATTAATTCATACAATTCGTCACGTACCTCATCGTTTTGAACATGCTTCAAATCTAACGGGTTACTCTCGATAGGAATTTGCGTCAAAAACGTACACAATGGAATTTTACGTAGAGTAATATTTTCAGATCGACTGTTAATTCAGTTAAATTTATAATATCAGTGCCGATTACACCTTCCATTTTCATTGAATCTACTGGCACGATATAAACCGTACTTGGGAATTCCTCCGAATCTATTTTAATAATTACTTGTACGCATCCAAGAGGTTGTGTTTCGTTCCCTTTACCGAAACCTAATAATTTCGTCCCCTTTACCGGAACCTAATAATTTCGTCGTACACGGGTGAAGATTGCCAATGCCGATCTTCTTATAAATATCTTCGCGTAGCAAACTAACATAATTCCCGGTGTCTACTAATGCTTTAACGCATACGTCGTTAATAAAAATGTCTTTGCGCATTTCGTGTTTTGCTACAGTTGATATACTATTTACAACCGGAGCAGGATCTATAATTGCAGGTGACTTACCCTTTTTCTTTTTCTACATTCAGCGGCGGTATGGCCAAAAGACTTACATTCAAAACATTTTTTTCGTAATGCTTTTCGACTACAGTCTCTAGAAAGATGTCCTTTGTCACCGCAATTATGACACCGTGATTCGAATTTCGTTGTTGTTGGTTCTTGTTTTCTTGTAGGCGTCGTTTTCTTCGAATATTCACTCTTTCTTCTGAAATCCGTTCTTCTCGTTGAGTCTTCTCTCGTTTTTATCTGCTTCTCTTGGTTCTTCTTCCACAACGTTCCATAAATCTTTAATCGATCTTTAAAATCACTGATTCTCTTTGTTCCAAGTAGGATTAATTTGTTGTTAGTTTCGTCTGGTATACCGTCAATGATGTATTGATTGTATTGTATTAGCGCGTCATTTTCGTTTGTACCTCGTGATGCTATTTCTTTCATAATAAGATAATATTCTTGCACACTTTCATCTTTTCGCATTCATCGTTGCGACAACAAATTATGTAATTTTGCGCTATTCATTTTCATTGATAATTCTTCATGTAAGAGCGATTTTAGTTTCGTCCATGTTCTACAACACCTTCGCTTTGTACATATAATTTTGCGACTCCTGTAAGCGATTTTTTTGCAAATACCAACTTTTGGAGATCCGACCAGTTGAACAACACTGCAAAGTCTTCAAAATCTGCAATCCAGCGTTCCACTGCATGGGAGCCGCTGCCATCGAAAGGTCGTATTGAGTCTTCCACGTCGCGGTAATTCATTGAAAATTTTATGGACTCTCTTCGACTGCTTTGACAAGAAGCGTTGTCATCGGGTTCTTCATTTCGAGTTGATGCAACGGATACGCGATCGTTGTCAGGATCGTTTTCATTTTCTTGCTCATTGTGATTGTTACGACGGTCATCGTCCGCGTTTTCGTCTTCGGTCGCCTCTTCATCTTCCTGAGTTGGCACAAGTGAATTTATGTCCATCAATGCGTCGCACACTTTTTGAATCATTTTTTCTCTTGAATCTCGGTAATCCAAATCAATTATATTACAACACGAGACTAAATCGCCGAATGTTAGTGCGTTTGCTTCTGTTAATTTTTTTACGTGTTCCGCAGAGCCGTCTTTAACCCTTTGCTTACGGCAGTACGCGCCACGGGAGTGACGCCACTGAACGGGGCATCGCGCCTCGAAATGTGCCGCACCCATACACACAGGACATCCCGCGGGCCCCGCGGTCGGCTATAGGTCGGCACCCGTACACACAGGTCGTCACGCGGCCGCCGACTATAGTCGGCATCCGTAACGAAAGAGTTAAATGGGAATCCCGCAATCGTTTGCGATTAGATCTATCGCCGTCGGTATTAAATATGAATTGGTGAAGGGCTTTTATCGAAGTCGCCGATGCTGTACTGATTTTGCGTTCTACCGTCGCAATTTGTTCGAGGTTTTCCATTTTGTTATTGTTTAAAAACAAAACGATACGTCCACACACGTCGCGGATTATTGTCACTATATTCCGTTTTTGCACACACATCGCCAATTATCGTTACTGTATGTTGTCTTTGCACACACACACGTCACAAAATATCGTACAAATTATCGTTATAGATTATAATTCGTCTTTTACACCGTCGCGACATGTCTAGTTTATTATTTATTTATTTTTTTTTTGTTTTTTACATAGGACGAGCTCCCAATTTGTAGGTTTTATTAAAATAATACATAGGTTTTAACACAGGTTTTAACATAAACGTCGTAAGGGCATACGACACATCTCTCACCCGTCGTCCTTGATAATTGACTGATCGCTCGTTCGCAATCGAATGCGTCATAGGACCACCGCGGCCCCTCGCAATGGAATGCAATACGTCCTGGAAACGTTAACTGCGCGTCCTTTATTTCCTACAATATCTAGTGTACATTTAAACAAAAAACCAAAAAGTCCTCTTTGGGTTATAATTTTCATATGTTAATCGAATGTAACTAAAAATGCTATTATAAATCTAAGTCAAAACCGTTTAAACATAGTCATCGGTAGGCACATACTCAAATTATAACTAATGGTCTTACAAACTAAGATTATCATTAATAATTCTATTATATTTAAGAACAAAAATTCACACATTTTTTTTTTTTAAGTTATTCGTACCAAAATAATATAAAAATTCGTATAAGAATAACATTTATTGTCTTTACAAATTTTCTCTTATTTGTTATGCATGTAAATTTCAGATATAGAAAATATTTTTTACCTATTATGTATTGAGCAATCGTTATACATATATTTATTATTATTCTTTTTTTTTTTAAATTGATATGATGATTCTTCATATGATTCTTCTTCCTGGTCCTTTTTCTCATGCCTGTTACCTTTTTTGCTTTCCTCTTCTATTCTAGCTCTCTCTTCTCTTACTTTGAGAGCTAGCTCCCTTAAAAATTGCCCTTTTGCTGCTTTCTTTCGGTGGAGGACAGTTCTGCTTGTTTTTGTATAGTTGGCCGCTTTTTATTATGGGTTTGGAGGTCCTGGGCGCTTCCAAGTATTCTAAACCTTCCCTTTGGAGCTTTCGTGCCTCGCTCCTTTTTCTAATTCTGGATCTCTCCTCCTCAGAGACATAGGTTTCAAAATTCTCCTGGTTTCTTACATCCCATCTTTCATCTTCTGGCGGTGGTCTCCATTTGGCCATGTATTTGGTTTTACTGAAAATCGTTTCTACTTTGCCCTGTAGGTTTTTTTCCCATATCAAACTGACTAAGTCATTTAACAACTCTTCTTCATTTCTTTCTTCTAGTTGTTGGATTATTTTCCTATTATTTTTTCTTTCAATGTATGATTGCTTCTTAATGTCCTTCTCTCCGTGGTATAGGCTTCCATATTCGTATACCACCTCCTCTTTCGGGACTCTATCTACTTCATGTTGTAGAAGGCGGCCATACTTATTATTATATGGGCCCTTATACTCCTCATTATAATCTAAGTGTTGTTTCTTGTTTTTCTCTTTTTCTTCTTTTTTCCTATCCATGATATCCCTGTTCCTGTTCATTGATTCCTGTTCCTCATTTTCTAAATCAATATATCCTTGGTTTCTTGATTTCTCCTGTGGTTCGTTCCATTTATTTACATTAAATGTTAATCCTGGTACTTCCTTATCCTCCCAGTATTCAATTTTTAGCTTAGATTGTAATGGTGGAAAATTCCATCTTCCTTGCTTTGATTCTTTTCTTATCAATTCCATGTTTTCATTGCGAAGTTTGCCTTCGATATATGTTTTTGCTGTGTTGTATGGCCAGTTGCGGTAGGCCATTACTTTTTTAATATTCGCTTCTTTCTGAAAAGTCAGGCACTCTTTCGACATGCTTGGATGTGCTCCAGCGCAGTTCGTACAGTGTGGTTGTTTGTTACATTCACCGTGTCTTTCCTCTCCACATCTTCTACAGATGGAGACTTTATTTCTACACATTTTTTGGGAGTGTCCATATCTATAGCACTTATAACAGTGTTTCACTGATTCTACAAAAGTTCTAAAGGTACTCTTAGCCAAACCTGTCCGTAACCGATCAACGTCTTAGTTGGGAGTGAATCCCCCTCAAAAATTATTAAGATAGCTCTTCCTTCTGCCTATTTAACTTCTCCGTCCTTATATGTTCTTTTCTTTAACATTTCGAGTTTATATGTTCCTTGTCCCGGCATAAGTTCTGCTTACAATTCCTCGATGCTGTCCTCCCATTCATGGATAACACCTTTTCTAATCATTTTCCTGTACGGTATACTTGCGTAGCATTTGCTGTCCTCATTATCTCCAGCCATGATTATAAGGTTCGCTTCTTCTTTGTTTCTGTAAATTATATCCGCTCTGTTAAATCCTACCATTTTAATTGATGTTGGTGTTGGTTTATATTGGCTGATCCATCGGTAAAATTTGATTAAGTTATTTTTTTTGTTTTTGGACATATGTTTTTTTTTAAGTCCTACTGTAACTGTATATTCCTTGCTTGATAAATCCTTGTTATAGAGTTGGGTTAACTTTTTACCTTGTGTATTATCTTTGGTCCTGTCAGATACTTGGTTCTCTTTTTCCTTATTCTTATTGTTTTCCTTTGTTAATTCCTCTGTGTTTTTTCCTTTATTCGTACTTTCGCTTATTCCTTGTACCTGTAATGGGGAAGTATGATTATCTACATTCTTATCCTGCTCTTTGAGAATTACGCGTCCCAACGTTGTTTCTTCGGTGCACATGGTGTCAGTATGGCGTGTGTGTTTTTAATACTTTTGTCACCTTCTGATTTAGTCTTTAATCTATTTGATTTTTTTACCTGTTTCTTCTGTGTTTCGCACTCTTCTCTATTTTCTTCCACTTTTCTTTTTTTGGTGTTTCACCATTCGTTGTTTTTTACTCTTTCCTGGTTTTCTTTTGATACTACTGAGTTCTCGTGACTGCTATTTTCTCGGTTTCCTATTTCCAACTGAGGGTCTTTGTTCGATCTATCTTCCTCCTTCCCCTCCTTTCCTAAATTAACTGTTATTTCATTTTTATCTTTCCCCTTCAGAGGGCAGGTCTGTGCTTCCTTTAAAGAATACTTGTTTCCTGTCCTTGCCGTTGCCGTTGTGGTATTGGCTGATTCCCTGACTTCTAGCACCTGATTGGACGTGGCCGCAGCTATATCACAGATGGCTCCCTCTATACTCTCTTCCGGTATTTTCCCATTTATCACACATTTTTTTAACAATGGCCTTATATTCCTCTAAAACCTCCAAATTCTGGCATAATCCTTTATCTTCATTTTCCTTAGTTTTCCTTTTGATTTCCCTTGATTCTACCGCTTCTATTTCCATTTCCTTTCCTTTGTCATCAATAGTCTTCTTCATTTCTTCTTACGTTGCCTTCATTCTGGGCTCCTTTTCAATTTCTTTTTTCCTACTGTCTTCCATTTTTTAAATAAACTTTCTTTTCAAAGCGGGTTCCCCCGCGGGGGTTGTACTTATTAAACACCCACTCTCTATTCAATGTTATTTAAAAACTTTTAAATAAGAAACCAAAGGGGTATCTCTGCCCCTGCTCCCCACACCTACTAGTCCCAAGAAAAACTTATCCTAGGGGCTTTATGCCCTTAGAATAGACTGTGTCCCTTTTTCTCTAAAGCCCCTACCTCTCAGTCACGATTTCCACTCAGGTTGCACTTCACCTTGAAGTTTTCCCCGGCGGTAAATTTTCGGTACGTTTCTCAAACACGTCCACACGCCTCGGCCGTTAAACCGGAAGTCAAACTCGTATACGATTTTTTATATAGCGCTTTTATTGGACCTTCCACTCTATCTAATCCTCTTTGACACGGATATCCAGGTACGTACACGTGCATCGAAATACACGGGTACAGTATCCAATTATTTTTATATACAAA
>NW_026532556.1:0-2085 GCF_026283585.1 Hylaeus volcanicus | reverse complement strand
AAACGAAATGCGTGGAATCTCTATTCGCAGAGAGTTCCAGCATTATTCGCTCGGAAAACGATTTGTCGAAATGTTCCGCACTGAGATGAACGAGAACTTAACTTGACAGCGTGCAAGTTGCAATTCGAATTGTCGGAGACGATGTGCTCGCTATGAACGCTCGGAAAAGACTGACTAATTCATCGTGTGAATTTAGCACGTAAGATTTGTTCCTTTGTTCTTGATAGCTTCGCGCGGAATGTTTAGTCTCGCGGGCTATCAAAATGTTTTGGAAAGCTGGCCGTGTTTTGGGTCCCGCGGTCCCTTATCTATCTCGCTTGAGAATTGTTTCGGTTGGCGTTTCCTGCCGTGGATTAAGGTGCCTTCATAGTTGTTCGCTTCCTTAAGCCTAATTCAGAATGTTTCCGCTTTAAATATTGATAATTGTTGTCGTTTAATTATTAATATTGTTTATCGAAATCGAACGTCTCGACATGAGTATGGAGACGAGATTTTAGGTTGATACCAGTATTTATAATGTATACATCACCATTAAATAGCAAATTTCACATTTACATAGATAATAATAAATGTATTGTTGTTAACTATGTTAGACTGGATTAGCACAGGTATCGAGTATAGAGTTGGATTACAATTCGTACGCTGGACGTTAGATATTAACACTATTCAACAAATTTCACATTTATTGGAAATAGTGATTAATAATAATTGTTGTTAACTTTTGTTAACGAGCTTGCGTGCTCGCGGAAGTTTGAGAGAAAGTTGGGTTTGCGTGCTGGACTCGGAATTTGCATTATTTGACAGACTTCACTTCTGCCGAAGATAATGTATGTAGGTTGTTGTTAACAATTGTTAACAACAATTAGACGCTTTAGCGTAGGAATGGAAATGAAGAAGTAAGTTTGATGTTACCTTTGAATTGGATATTAGTATTATTTAATAAATTTCTCATTTATTAAATTAATAGTTTATGTGATTGTTGCAAACAATTATCAATGATTTCAGGCGCTTAATTATTAATTTTGAGGCGAAGCTTTGTGCTCCTACGTTTCTCCTCTGTACATATAAGCATTAATTTATAATAATCTAGAAGTGAATTATTAGAATGTAGAAATATAGAGGAGTGTCCTTTTGGTATCTCCAACTCCTTAGTTTATTAATAATTATATTATTAACATTTTAAATGAAGGAATAAATTTCGGGCGAGTATCAGGAGAGCAGGAACGCGAGGAGTGTCGCGTCCATGCTTCCCGCCACTCGGACGAGTACAAAGATCGCTTGGCGCGTGCCGCTTGCTTGGCGCGTGCCGCTTATCGGCAGGTAGGAAGAGTTCCGAGCGTTGAGCGTGGCTCGGCTCGGTGCGTGCCGCTTATCAGTAGATAGGAAAAGCTATAAGCGTCGCTCGTGAACTTAGAATGAAATGTAAAATATTCGTACTTCGTTGTACGAGAATAAGGTATGATACTCTATTCGTATATGAGATTCTTATAAAGTATTCGGTAAGAACTTAATATTTGATACACGAATATAGGAATAATTAATGTTCGACTATTATATTATAATGCGAAAAATTGGGGTGGACAGACGGGTGACGTCACATTGGTAAGAGCGCGACAACATAGGAATCGAATGCTACCGAAGTCAAAGAAGTAATTTAGATTAATCTAAAGCAGATCTGGGTCTTGAGGATAAATAAAACGCGCACAAGAACGAGGTAACAAGAAAAAAACACTTTATTTAATCAAACTAAATAAGGAATTATTATAAAGCTGGACGTACGATGCGTCTGAACGTAGAACGTTGTAGATGATTGACGGCGGAGCACGACTGCACTGTTGAACGACTCGCTTATAACTGAATACTGAAGGCGGATAAAGACTGAAGCACGACTGCACTGTTGAACGACTCGCTTATAACTGAACACTGAAGGCGGAGGTGCGCTCTTGATCTCGTATTTATTATCTGTCCCCACTACCGCAACTTCCGTTGTCTCGGCAGTGATGAGTCATCGGCGCTCGCTCGGAGCGCGTTATCATTATCGCACAGGTATAGTATTACATAGTCTCGGTGGTTCGCGCGGCTTAT
>NW_026532555.1:0-1298 GCF_026283585.1 Hylaeus volcanicus | reverse complement strand
TATTAAGGTGAATATGTAAGTGGTAGATACCGTTGGATGTAAAGTAAATTTAAAAACTGGATAGACAAACTCTGATAACTTTTTTTTAACATTCATAAAAAATTACGCTGTAGATAACACCAACAAGATTATATATGAAAAACGAGGTGCTATTTTATGCAAAATATTTGAGATTTGCCACGATATCGTTGATTGTACAACTACGAACACGAATTTTTTATTTACAAAATTATTGACCGATATTTGTAGCGCTGAAGAAACGAAGACCTGCAAATGTAATTATTCAAGAAAATTGTACATAATAGATTTATTCGAAAGAGGAAAACATCAAAATTTCCAACAAAATTTTGCAAATTTTATTTCGGAACTTTTTAACACCAAAACAATTTCATGTAAATTGTAAAACATGTGAATCTACCACAGAATTAAGAAGACAGGCAAATGCATACGTAGCCATAGACACAGAAATATACTTCCAGCAAAACAAAATTCAATATCCGAATGGAATTTGTTTAAACGAAATCCCAGATAATTATCAAATAGACGAAGCAAAATACATATTAGGAGGATTGATTAATTATACGCCCGGACATTTCACCGCATATTGTCGTAATACGACAGGGGCATGGACCTTACATGATGACCTTAGTAGAAAATTACGACCAATACATAATCCTAAAGGAACAAAAATATATCCAAAAACAATGTTACTAATAAAAGTTGAATAGTTCTTTTCAAACTCAAACAAGAAACATACATGGTAACAATAATTCTTGTACATTAATTGTTATCATCAACATATCAGTATTTCACTAGCAAATCTAATAAATTCCTTATATCTTTTTCTAGGAGCTTGGGCATATATGTCATCGTCATTTTCCTTCCAATACTAAAGCAATTACCTTTAGACTCGAAGGTCTAATGCCATATTGTTATTTTTTACTTTTTTGTAAAAACAAGTAAGAAAAAAAATATTGTTATTATTAAAATTTACTTTTACGCAAAAGAAATTAGATATATAATAAGTCTATTTATGTTATTTATATGCACAATTATGTGTATAAATGTATAATATGCATAAAGCATATGTACAATTACTTGTATTGTTATATGTATATATATATCAAACATAATTTACTTTTTAAATTAATATTATTAACATGTTACATAAAAACGGGGAAACATGAATAATTAAAATATAAATAAAATGTTGCAATGACCATTGCACAAACAATTTCTACATTTCAATTGTTACTTTACATCCAACGGTATCTACCACTTACATATTCACCTTAATA
>NW_026532554.1:0-3773 GCF_026283585.1 Hylaeus volcanicus | reverse complement strand
ATATTCAAATGTCTCCCAAAATAATAGTTTTCCGACATAAGAATGTTAAAACTTTTTCATAGAGAATAACAAATTAAATCGAATAATACATTTAAATGTATATTCTGTTAAAAAATTATTGTCGACTTTCATACAATATTCCCTATCGCGTACGGGTCTGAAAGTGGATGTTGTAAAACAGGGCATGAGTTACCACCAACGATGGAAACACCTCCAAAAGATTTTTCAATAATCCACAATTAACAGCTGAAATAACAGGGGTGGACGAAAATTTAATCCATCGTTTCTCAGAGATACTAAATACAATAAATAGTAGCCATGCAATAGATTCTGAAAAGTTTGGAATTTATTGCAACGAAACAGCTGATCTGTATGTACAGTTGTACAGCTGGTATAATATGCCGAATACAGTACATAAAGTACTTTTACATGGCAGCAAAATAATAACAGCTGCTATGTTACCAATTGGAATGCTAACTGAGGAGAGGCCCAAGAAGCAAGAAACAAGGATTATAAACAATATCGGTTGAAACACTCGCGAAAATGTTCTCGGATATGCACCAATGAAGAGACCATGCACATGCTTTTAGCTCCTTCCGATCCATACATAAATAGTTTAAAAGCCGTGCCAAAGAAAAAGATGTTGGAAATGAATGACGATGTGATGGCTTTACTCGCAGGAGACAATGATTAGGTAATTACAAGATAATAATGATATAAGTATAGCTATCCTTGTTTTCTATATTTCATTTGAAACTTATTTTTGTTTAAATCACTAAATTATTCATTACATTTGCATAAATGAGCTATACTGTTTGCAACGAGAAAAACATTTCTTAATTTTTCGTTTTTTAACACAAATTATTACTTCATTTTGGATCAGCCATTTTGTTTTTTGAAATTTGGACCTCAGATTTATAATCAGCGACCTCAAAAACATCGGAATACCAATTTTTACGCAAATTAAAGCTGACATATTGATGCTATCGTATTTTTTCCCCAATATAGGCAGTTTGAACCACTGTGCGCCGCGCGCCGTCGCGTCGAAGAAATGAAACAAGTAGTGTGCATCGGTGTGTCTTTTTCGCGTGTTTATATCTCAACAAAAGTAGGTGGGAAAAAATGTCCTACATATTTTTTAATACCCTGTATAATACATTTGATGTTGTATAGCCTAGAGATGTTCAATTTTGGACCATTATGATATAGGTTTGAATTGTTAATCTTGAAGCTCTTGTGTATTGGGGATAATTCTTGTAGAACTAATGGCTTCAATAAACAATTTTAAAAAAAGAATATACATTTAACAAATTATTTCTAATTTATTTGTACCCTGCAACAATTTCTACCTTTAAATTCCAAGGGATGCCTCAATCAGAGCCAAATGGATTCCATAAATTCAACGAAAAATAAAAAAACGCAAGAATCTGATCCATTCAAGGACGACAGATGCTATTAAGCTTGTCCTTTCTTTTCGTTACCATCTGAATCCGAAATCTTCACGAGGCTGTCATCGGCGCAAAGAATACCATTAGTCGAAACCAAGGGCGGTTTACTTGAGTCGATCTCTATTTTTCTTGATCAGAAAAGCTCGCTGTCTCTCCTCCGTTCTCTTTTTCGCGACACGCATTCACAACGACTGCCTATTTATTATGCCCGCCGCGCTCGCTGAAGGATGGCTGGGGCTTTTGTAGAGAAGAACGATTTCTCGCGAAAGAATCTTCTTTTGACAACCAAGAGAGAGGCTCTCATCCATTTTGAGTGATTACTATTGCTTTCCACGCGTCAAAAAACTTGCGTCAAAGTTTGTATAACTTTTTATGTCATTCGAGAAACCGAGTGAACAATTTCTTTTTTCCACTGATACTGCTTTCTGTGAACCTGTTACATATTTAACATCATTATAGTCTTGGTTTCGTCTCACTTGTAATTGTGGTTAGTATTTAGTGTCCTGTGTTAATATATTCGCGACTGGTAGATGTTTTACGTTTCTAATACCGAGTTCTGATGAAAGTACATAATAAAATTCTGAAGCTGGACATCGCAAATTTGTATCGTTAGGGCGGAGATAAAAATTACAAAATATGTTTTGAAATATCAATGTTGTAAATATGTAGTGTATAAAATAAAAAGATTTTCATAATTTTGAATAGAAACCTGGAATAGAAACCAGGAATAGAATTTGAAGTGACGTGAATTCATGTCAGCGGTCGCAAATGTGTTAATAATGTTGAAATTGAATGTAAGAGAAATGAAAATATAAAGAAAACGGAAAATAATGATTAACGAACGGTCAAATTAAACCGCGTGTTATGCTGTGGTATGTTGTCATATGTATGATCGAATTTACTAAATTGACTTAAGCGGTCCATAGATGGTCAATATTATTGCGCAATATTTGGGTTTGTGCAATATAATTGATCGTGTGTAGACGATATTGAAAGGTTGTGCAATATATTGTACGAAATTCAAACTTTTGAAAATATATTGTACAAACGAAATTAACAAGTGATACAGTATTGTCTCAAAATAAGCAACTCGGTCGGGACCGGCGATTTGCTTATTTCGAAACAGGTATGCTATTTGGCTTGACTTTGTTTCCAAGCGTGACTAGGGGAACCCGTAGACGATACAGGGGGTTCGGTGTAGCGGCTAATTATAAAGTGATCGCTTAAGCACGGGTGTTGTGCTTTAGAGAATGATAGAAGATAACATGCTTCCTCATTTTAGCACTAGTAAAATCGAACGAATGGAACGTATATGTACAACTAAAGCGTCCCACAGACTGCTCGGACGAGGCGTGGGCCCACATCATAAGACGCGTGGTATGAAATTCTAACATAGGGTTTTGCGTGCCGACGTTCACATTACGCTGACGTGACGTGGGAAGACGTGGGCTAGCGCCATCTAACGATACACGCTGTAGTTAAAATTCTAACATAGGGTTTCCGTGACGACGTTCACATTACCCTGACGTGACGTGAGCTGATGCTATCTGAAGAAATATGCGTTCTGACGCGTCAGGAGCATATCAAACCTACTAGAATTTCCGTGAGCGTTGGAAGGCGTCAGGAAACCGGGTGCTTTCTAGAATTCTGTTTTCCATTTTTAAGAGATAAACTAATTTCAAAAACATTAAAACTGCACTAAAGAGTATTAAAAGAATTTCTAGTTACTTTATATGAGTTTATATGACCATTAATTTATATGAGCAGCTGTAAATATAATTGCTTAAAAGTACGAAAAATGCAGTGAAAAGTATGAAATAATTTATATTTAACTGCATTATTTCCAGATCTTGTAAAATTATTGAATAAGGAATTTTTTTATTGAAAAAATTAATTTATATAATTATTTACTTATTTATACCAATATTTATTTTAATTTTAACGAAATTGATTTGATTAGTTATTCTTCTTTCTGTAAATTTATATACATTACAATTATTCACATCGATAATTATATGTTTAGGAGCTAACCCTTTTTATACAAAGTGGTTGAGCTTCTAATTCAAATTATTCTTTATTATGATCAAAGCATCTTATTGCTCAATCAGTTTCCTATGAGGTAAGATTATTTTTTATATTATTGTCCGTTTGACAAAAAAAGGTGTTAGCGATTTGATGAGTGATGTTTGCAGTACAGGCTGACATATTCGCTGCTTCTTCAGGTAAAAAATATCCGAATTATGTGATGTTTGATATCATTTTTACCGGAAAAACATAAGGAATCCATTGATATTACTTTCCCGACAATCTGATGAAAAATATAAA
>NW_026532553.1:0-10250 GCF_026283585.1 Hylaeus volcanicus | reverse complement strand
AACAGTTACGGTCTCTGGAAAAATGACATAGCTGTAAAGTAGAGCTCTTTGGAAAATTGTGTTCGCATTCAATATTGAATACTTTTGCAGTGGTTTACCTGAAAAGAATACCTGAATGTACGCATTCATTCATTCATTCATTTAAAGTGCGTAACTTATTATAAGTACAAAGTTATTGCACTAATGCTTACTTATTACTAGCTTATTTCCATTCTTCTTGAATGTACGCAGTAGTCTTTTGGAAAGTTTCTCTTATTGAATACTTTTGCAGTGGTTCACCTGAAAAGAAACCTGAATGTACGCATTCATTCATTCATTTATTTAAAGTGCGTAACTTATTATGTGTACAAAGTTATTGCACTAATGCTTACTTATTACTAGCTTATTTCCATTCTTCTTGAATACACGCAACAGTCTTTTGGAAAGTTAATTTTTGAGAAAATGACGACACTTGGAAAGAAATATTTCTCCAGCATCGCCTTCATTGTGACTGTGCTGTCTCCCTTACTAATATATTACGTTGTCCCAAAAGTTTCTTTCCTTTTATTAATAATTAACGCACACACAATATTTTATGTTTCATGTTACATTACAAAATTGTGTTCAATTCATTTCGCTTCATTACTGTTGCAGCATCAATGTCTAAGAAATTGGATTGTCTATTTATATAAACACTGCCACAGAAAATAATTGAACGCAACTTAGGAAAGTTACTGCAAGTTTCCTATAAATGCATAAAAGTCCGCTGTCCACTCATACCATCCCGTACAATAAAAATGCCAGTAAAAAAAGAAATGACAAAAGAATTAAATAATAAGAATGCATAATAATTCGATTGTTTCACTCGTAGCAACAGGCGATAAATCAACAACGTATGAGGCAACAAATGCTCGCTATGCAACAGCAGCAAGCACAGCAACAGCAGCAAGCGCAGCAACAGCAACAACAGGGCAACGCTGGTGGACAACAACCGACTCCGCAATTGGTGACCCACTTGCAACGACACTTGAGTCAACCGCCCCAACATTATCAACATCAACCGCCGCCTTATTAGTAGTTTAATGTGTACATAAATTAAGTAATACGTTGTACAAGAACAATTTATATAAAGTGTGTAAATCTGGTTCGCAAGAGATACATAACTTAATTCGCGGTGTGAATGTGTAAAGCGTGCCATGGCGAAGGCAATAAAACAAAAAACGACTTCAGGAAGATATTAATTTCATTGTATAATATTTTCTGCGTTTTTTTTTTCTTTTACGGTTAACGCTACAACTAATAGGACATTCGTTCTGCCAGTGCATTTAGAATTTTATTAGGAAATTATTCAGTCACTATAATTTCATTGTAGTAATTATTATTAGGTTGTTCTGAAAGTTTCTTTCGCGAGTTGTACTCAATTATTTTATGTGGTCGTGTTTATATAAATAGACAATCTAATTTCATAGATATTCATGTTGTAACAGTAATAGAGCAAAATTAATTCTGCATGTATTACTTAATAATAAAGCGAAAGAAACTTTTGGGACAACCTAATATTACAAACGTCATTGAGCTATTCAAATTTCCCGCCAGAATTAATAGTTCAAATACCAGTGGCGCCATCGGTGGCGAAATGCTGAAGCTTATAGTGAAAATAGTTCCCACTGTCGCTACCAGATGGCGCCACTACATAAAGATTAATCATTTTTGTTAAATTAAATAATTATTCATAGAAATTATAAATTTAACTAGTACATTATAGCGTTACAAAGTTACCAATCGTATTAATAATGGATTTATGGCAAATAAAAAATAAAAGCGGCGATAGTTTTAACTATTTTCGCTACAAGCTTGCGCGTTTTGCCATCGATGGCGCCACTGGTATTACGACTATTAATTTTGGGGGAAAATTCGACTTCTATTTAAAAATTATACAAATTTCTGTTTTCTTACGTATACGTATATATATTTATATCTCTTTTACATTGCGACGATCATTGTTTTACATTCATTTCATTGTCACTTGAAGTTTGTTGTTTTATTCACCATAGCTACTATATTAGCAATATACAAAATATTTGTAAATTATTTATAGAGTATTAGTCTACAATTCTTATTTCATAAGTATTAAGTTTTAAGAATAACGTATAACATAATGAATGGTGGCTTTATTAATACTATCGCTATTATCGAAAACATAGGTTTAATAAGATTTCACGTGTTCCGTTATAATTTGTGCACCTAATATCGTTCAGAGAAGTTTATGATAAGATCTACGCCATTAAAAATGGAACCTTTAATCGCCGAGCGATAGCATTAGTATTGACTATAATATAGACAGTTTATAATAATATTTATATCGTATAAATAGTATACTATAAATTCTGCGATGACTTAGAATTAACGGATAACTGTCAGTCACTGCTGTGTACGATTTACATCCTTCCTTTTCTCTTGTAAAAAAACCTGCAAGAGTTTAAATGGCGTGTATACAAAAATAGAAAAGAAATTCGAGCAGAATGAAAGAAAGTTGGACAAATTACCATGTAATATTAATAAATAAGTATGACCAAGTACATTTCACCATGTATTGTAATCGATATCGTCTATATCGAAGGTTACAAACAGTCCAATTAGAGTTAGGTATACCACAACGTTACCTGCTAAAGTCAAGTAACAAGCGCCCCATTGTATCTGAAATTATTCATTCTGTACCGTAAGCGCTCTTGTCTTCTACGTTTGCAATATTATCCGATTAAGTTTCATACAAAGAAATAAAATACAGCTTAATCGCCGAATAGAAATATATGTATAATTTGAATGTACCACTGGGTCGTGAGCTGGAGATCGTGCTAATACAATAGGAAGAGCAAAAGATGACACAACGAACCCCATAGTTATAAATATAGCCAATTCCAAACACGGATTGGCAGTATTTCCTACATCATCTGTGTAGCGACGTGCGATTATGGTCGGAAGCGGTGCCAATATATAGAATAACACAACAAAAAATGGCCACCAAACTCTAGAGATAATACATTATGAAAGTTAATCACTTTAACGTAAATATATATTTGTACAACGCAATTTGTACCATGTAGTACCAGATTTATCGATTAAAATGTAACATCGGTACTTACTTGTATGCAGGTAACGCGCAGCTGAGTATGACAAACGTCATACCGACAGACCCAGCGAATGCCAAAATTACTAATCTATAAAAGGGTTTCTTTTCTATAACATTTACATTAATACGCACCACATGAATTATATAAATATTTTACAGCACTTACGCTGTTCGTTAAAGGAGCCCATTAAACGCATGGAACAAAAACAAAAATAATTTATATAAATAGCAGATATATCACTTTCAATTTCAAATTATAAACAATCATGTTACACGAAATCTTTATCGCAATATTCGTCTCTGATTTGCAAGAACAGTGGGGAATTTCTTTTACCTAAAATATTTTAAAAAGTATAGTTAAAAACGATAGTAAACAAATTTATAACGATGCTCTTTCGGTGAAAATATAAACATATTGTCTGCTAATTGAAATTCTTTCGCGAGACTGTATCGAAAACAAATTTCGTAAACACAGGCAGTACGTTTACAGAAACATCTCGAGTTACAAAAACAATAGTAAGGTTATGTTTTGACGTATCATTTTTAATTCGACTTTCTTGCCGAACTCGTACAGGAAATGTAATTTTCGTTTAAATCTAACGAGAAATGTTGCGTGCATAGACGGACAAGCATACGACCAATAACCTTTAATCCCAGCCATTATAGACCGATTTGACAACTACAAATATCGAATTTACACTTTAAAAACGTTCGTGACGTAAGGCCTGTTTAAAGCCTGATACACTTTCGATCCAGAAAACCGATTGGTTATCCAATGGATGGGGCATAAATTTATTTTTAAAAAAACTAGGATATGTTACTAGGATATGTTACTAGGATATGTTACTAGGATAGTAATAACTAGACTGCGGATTTTTATGCATGTATAGGAAAGATTCACAGATAATTTAGTTTACAAAATTCTTAATCGTGCTTTTAAAAATAATAGTATAAAGAACTTAGAATTGAGTATAGAAATGTTACTAGGATAGTAATAACTAGATTACTAAATCGATCATAGTGACTTTCCTAGGAACTTTTCTTGATGTTTACATTCATTCGTAACAATCACAGCAATGAACTGATTCAAACGTTATTCAAAAGTCTCGAAAAGTTTTATTACCATTTAGAATTATAATCTCAATTATAAAGAAGTTTAAAGATCGTTTGTCGTTCAATTTAGACAAATATCTTCAAAAGAGGTTAGGAATAACTGTATATGCGATGGATGATACAAAAGAGATCATGTCTGATATTTACAATACTCTAGTGCAAATACGTTATCCTAAAATAACAACAGCGATTGGCGAAGATGTACAAGCGACAGTTCTCAGTGGAGAAAATCGTATTACCTTGTTATCTTGGCTCCTAACTGAGAAATCTCCAAAGGTAGCCAATACGTTGGAGAATTTAAAAGGCGCTGCCTTGGAAGGTTTCATAACAAATTCATAACAAATAAAACACGACGTATTTCGTCCATGTATCGTTAAATAACAGGTTTGGTTCATTGAATATTAATGTAAATTTTGCAGCGAAGCTCTCCAAGTACTATTCTGACATTGGGATCTGTACTAACAGGAACATCGTGCTGGTACGTGTTCTATTCGAATCGGATAAAGTTACTGTTACGAGAAAAATTATGTTTTGCAGGGAAAGTGTACGCTACGAGAGCAACTTCCTTTCTTAAGACTGTTATTAGAATTTATAAAGTGTGTACACGTTGCAGAGCCATCTAATAACGAGGATAACGTACTTTACAAGTCCGTAGAAGATATGATACAGGTCTGTAAAGAGAACTTTCGATACGTATATTTATGGATGTAACAGTATTTTACGTATCGTAGGATTGTATTCTCGAAAATCCAGGCGACGAATCGAAACTGACCCGTTCGGAATCTTTGCTGGACCTCAATCTGAAAGAGTACACGACTAATCTAAAGTCGAATTCTAATTACGAAATTAAAAAGGGAGAATGCGTGGGAAATGAAACAATGGTATCGTTGAATAAAGTTTATTTTTATTGAGGCAATGTAAAATCTTGTAAAATTACAGGAGAAAGAGGATGACAAGGGTGACGAAAAAGAAAATGATATAAATTTGTTGTTTAATGCGGAGAGAGAGAAGTTTATAGAAGCTTTTTCAACGATCGAGTCCTGGCCAATGTTCAAGGAAATAAACGAAGAGAATCAAAAGAATACTATGACTTCTATGGATGATGATATAAAAGATATATGCTCGAACTTCTCTACTTTAACGCAGGTTTTGTATTCAAATATTGGGATACTTGTTACGTACTCTACGAAACGTGTTATGTTACTAATCAGTTCGTTTTTAGTTTCTGCAAACGAAAGAAGAAATATATAACGCGAATATACCGAAACAGTTGAGTCAAATAAACACACCGTTGAATAAAATTATCAAGGATGTTGTTGTCGATATAGAAGAAGCTGTATACGCGTGTAGTAATAGTCATTAAATTATTAGCATACGGTAATACCTATATATTTGTACTTTTATGAAATAGAAAATATTAAATCTACCTGTACAGTACCTAAATTAATCATCAAAAGAATACTGCGAATCTTTATGCAAATAAAATGTTTGCTAAGATACCTACAAACAGAGAAGCTAAATAAAAACTTTACTCTGCTATTATTACAATACAAATATTAATTAAAACATCTTTTATCTATAAACGCATAAAAATCCGCAGTCTATTTGCAAATTCAGTAAGGATATAAATAAACCATTCCATTTCTTTACAAATCTTTTATATGTGCAATTAGAAATACATTACAACGATCTTACGATCTGGGACGCTCTTTCTTCTCTTTGTAAAGCGCGAGTAAGGAAACATTGGCAACTTTCACCACTTTGAATCTTACTCCTGGAATGTCACCAACAGCGTGACCCTTACGACCGAATCCTGCGACTAGAACTTCGTCGTTCTCTTCGATGTTATTTAAACAACCATCTCTGGGTACGAAGGCTGTAATCTTTTTGCCGTTCTTGATAAGTTGTACTCTGACGCACTTTCGAATAGCAGAGTTGGGCTGCTTAGCTTCTACACCTCTGGAAAGTCGAATCGATGAGAATATCGGTGTATGGGATGGAGGTAAGGGATGGAGGAATGTATACGTACACTTTTTCCAAGACGATACCCTTGGCATGAGAAGCACCACCGAATGGATTAGCCTTCCACCTCGTTCCCAAGTGAGCTTTCTTGTAATCTTTGTCGTTCCAGCGTTGATCACGTCTGTGGTTCACGTGTTTACGTGCCGTACGAAGACCACGAGGCTTACCTGCGAATGGTTAGAAGCAAGGTTAATATTTAATGTAATGTCAATAGTTTCCTTGTCAATTCATTTTTGCTCAGAGAAGAATCACTCTGTATAACCAAGTATATTATCACTTATGACGTGTATATAACGTTAGTGAAAATTGTAACAAACATTCAATATTTTGCAGCAATGTTCACAGCACGTTATTTTCCACGCAATCTAAAATGGACATTTGCAAACTTCTAATTACACGTAAGCAAATTACAGTCGAACGTATTTACAAAAATATTTTCAAAGATTTCTTATACTCGAACTCGTGTTTTGCAACTTTAAAAACAATATAATTTTTAGATTCATCACGTACCCATTTTGCTCGGTGTGCTATGCGACCGGAAGAGGCCTGATCTCCATCAACGGATGTTCAAATGTAGTAGTGTTCCCGCCATATTTGAATTATGGACACGCCAAGCTCGAAACGGTACAAAAATACATGGTGTTCTAAAAATGTTGGATGTCATTGAAAAGGGTGGTTCAGGGAGTGATTTGAAACAACTTTTTCCTTAGCGAAAATGTTGTTCGAAGCTTTGTTGAAAAGATATTAATGGAAAACCTCGACCAATCAGAACGCGAGGCGGTCGAGCTCCCCGACCAATCAGAGCGCGAGGCGGCCGAGCTCCCTGACCAATCAGAGCGCGAGTAGGCTACGCGCTAGGTGACTGCGCTCCACCGGCATACTCGCGCTCTGATTGGTCAAGGAGCGCGGCCGCCTCGCGCTCTGATTGGTCGGCGTTTTCTCTTAATATCTCCTCAACGAAGCCTCGGATAACATTTTCGCTAAGGAAAAAGTGGTTTCAAATCACCTCCCGAACCAACCCTTTCAAGGTGTTACAACATTTTTGATTATTATTTCTAATTTTTACGTATTTTTCATGCGCATGCGTCGATAGGTTCTTCTCGTTTACATGAGAAGAATCCTAACCTCTAAATGGGGAAAAATTCTAACCTCCGCAATTTCAGGTTTATCAAGAGAGTTGCCTAACCTGAAAGCACAGATTAGCAAACAACTAGATGCAGTGAAACCGAGCGAAATCGTTTGACGTGAGTCAAGATAGAAAAATATTGGATAACAATGGCGGACGAGGAACTTCCAGCGGGTTGGGAAAAACGTTTGAGCAGATCTACCGGTACGTTAATTTATTTCTGACGATTGACGAATAACATAGAAAGATACTACTACAAGTATTTGTTGAAATTGTTATCGTTTTACCATACAAACAACATTTTTTTGCCATGCAGTCGATAGTGTGGATTATACCGCCGGCATTTTTTCATCAAACTAACATTCTCCTGGTAAAAATGTTGTTACAAGTGCAGAAGAATCGTAACGTTTCTAGTCTTGTACGTTTCGGTTCCCTGAAGGTCTAAAAGAGTTGATAGAACCGCTATGGTGTTGGGTTCTATCGCAGGTGTTGCATTCTCTTGTCAGAATTTGAACAAACTTAAAAAGTACCCTTCCGTTACAGTCAATGTTTAAGTAACTTCTTTTTCGTAAACAGTAAACGCTACTATCTTCTTTGTATTCGGAATCTCTTATCCCAACTACGCTTCATTTCTCTCTATATACATATTCAATACAATCGTAATCGCAGAGTCTTCTCGTTGCAGGACAGCATTACTATTTAAATATCTATACTAAAGAAAGCCAGTGGGACAGGCCAGACAAACCAGCGGATCCATCCGGGAATAACAAAGGGGACGGCCCAGAGGAAGTACAATGTTCTCATTTGTTGGTGAAGCATTCGAGTTCTCGCCGGCCTTCTTCTTGGAGAGAAGAAAACATTACGAGATCGAAGGAAGAAGCTCTCGAACTTATTAAATGTAAGTCCTAAAATCTATGACGCTTCTCGTTGTTTTCTATCGATGTAATTCATCACTGGACATTTTTGTAACCGTAGCTTACAGAGAACAAATTGTAATTGGGAAAGCAACGTTCGCCGAACTCGCCTCGAAATATAGCGATTGCAGTTCTGCTAAGCGAGGCGGAGACTTGGGACCATTTAGTCGAGGCGCCATGCAAAAACCTTTCGAACAAGCAGCGTTTGCCTTGAAAGTTGGCGAATTGTCTTCGCCTGTGCACACAGATAGCGGTATTCATATTATCCAGCGAACAGCATAAAGAAGCTTGATCTCTAATAAAGTATTGAATCTTTTCTTATTTTAAAAAAAAAAAAAAACAAATAACAACTCCTTCGGTTTTGCTGATATATATGTTTACGAGAATAGGAAATTTTCATACCAATATTAAAGATCACGTACACTTATTCGTAAACGATACGAGTGTTTTTGTGTAAGAACAACGCATACGTTGGACACTTTTTTCCCTGTAATTTAACATGACATCACACGTGTATTTATGTCTTCCAGCAGTTTTAGCTGTTCGTTAATCGAAATTTTGCTTACGACGAAAAATGCATTTGCGTATAAAAAAAAGAGTGAAATGAATTTTTAAAGTTAATGCGAGATAAAATAGACGAATTTATCCACGCATTTTCAACCGAGTACTTTATTATTATTCGCTGACCTTACATTCCTGAAGCATTAGATTAACTTTGGGTATTAGACTCTCGAATTTTCGATTCTGTTTGTCGGTTCGATCGGTGGTAGTGAACTTTACCGTTCGGTTTTGTTTATTTCTATGATTCAAACGAGAACAGAATCATCGACTGAATTAAATGCATTTTTATGAAACGCAATTAAGTTGGGATATTAACAAAATATGTATATAAATGCTCAATTAACTATTTTAACGCTGTCGTTACGATTTATTTAATCGATAAATGATATTCCTTTGGAAGGCATAAAGAATGAGATAGCACATAATATTCAGATGCGATTTATTTCAATCTCGATTAGAAAAAATAATTTAAGCATAATTATTAAGTAATAATTGTAGTATAATTTAAAGAAAATATGTACGTACCAAACAGTTCGTTCCTTGCAAAGGATGCGTTGTAAATTAAGTGTAATATCGATTCGTAACACATTGCACATTATAGGAAAATAGTACATTCAATATGTTTTCGTCGAAATTACGAACTCCGATTAAATTGCCATAACGGTAGTTGTGATACACGCATTATTCTACAAATAAATACTGTACTCGAATAACACGCGATAAACAGTGAAATATACACGACAAACATATTAACACGTGGTCAATTTTACTTAATCCTGAAATGTGTTACGAGAGAGGGAGAAACAAATTTACAAAATTCTCTTTATGTTTACGTAGCTTTTAATTAGTAACTTTAAATAGAAATGTGTTACGAGAGAGAGACAGAGAGAGAGAAACGAATTTACAAAATTTTCTTTATGCTTACGTAGCTTTTAATTAGTAAGTTTTAATAGTAGAGTAAAAATTGAGAGTTTGCTATGCGTACACCCTGGCAGAAATTATTCAATGCCAAATTACTTGTCGATGCGCATACCGTGCGTGCTGGAAATCATCCAGTATTTATGTGTAACGTCCCACAACTGAAGGAAATCCGTTATTCAATCACTTCCCTCTCAGTTGGGGAACCCTCCACGCGAAACTTGTTTTAGATCATTATATAACCACAACTATGAGCGTATTACACGGAGGGTCAGATTATGATTGGCACTACGTACCAGAGGGACCGTGAGTACGTTGTATCGGTGTCGAATATGGATGATTATCGTGATTCGTTAGGTCAGTTTAAGGGAGAGCGCCACAAACAAAGCTACCAGTAGTTATCGAGACAACATTTTGAAACTTTGTACTTTTGATGTAGACTTTGATGATGAATTCCATGGTGTAAGAATTGTTTAAACATTTTCTG
>NW_026532552.1:0-2784 GCF_026283585.1 Hylaeus volcanicus | reverse complement strand
AATTTCGTTATTTTCAGAATCGAATAACACCCGAATCGGTAGAAGAACAATTGGAACAAGAGCAGATCGCCTGGTCACAGTTGAATCAAGCATTGGAATTTGTCTGTGGACGATATTTCAGCTTTTACGGAGTATTCAAGATAGAAAGCAATACGTTGCTGGTACTTGGAAATATAACGAGTCTCTTCGCGCACGGCGGACCAATACGTCTCGAGGAACTTTTTCACTTTCCCGTGAATCTAGCACGTCGATGCTGACAATAAACATACAGAATATCCTCAAACTAGCTTAGCCCAACACAATCTGCTGTTGAAATTCGACCATCGTCGATTTTGACTGTCGGACCAATACGACTCGACGAAATTTCGTTATTTTTGGAATTGAATAACACCAGGATCGGTAGAAGTATCATTGGAACAAGAGCAGAGCGTCTGGTCACAGCTGAATCAAGCATTGGAATTTGTCTGTGGACGATATTTTAGCTTTTACGGGTTGTTCAATGTAGAAAGCAATACGTTGCTGGCACTTGGAAATATTACGAGTCTCTTCGCGCACGGCGGACCAATACGTCTCGAGGAACTTTTTCACTTTCCCGTGAATCTAGCACGACGACGGTGACAATAAACACACTGTATATCTTTAATCTAGCCCAGCCTAACACAATCTATCGTTGGAAATCGACCACCGTCGAGTTTGACTGTCGGACCAACACGCCTCGACGATATTTCGTTATTTTCAGAATCGAATAACACCCGAATCGGTAGAAGAATCATTGGAACAAGAGCAGATCGTCTGGTCACAGTTGAATCAAGCATTGGAATTTGTCTGTGCACGATAATTCAGCTTTTACGGATTGTTCGAGGTAGAAAGCAATACGCTGCTGGTATTTGGAAATATAACGAGTCTCTTCGCGCACGGCGGACCAATACGTCTCGAGGAACTTTTTCACTATCCCGTGAATCTAGCACGTCGACGCTGACAATAAACATACAGAATATCCTCAAACTAGCATAGCCTAACATAATCTACCGTTGAAATTCGACCAGCGTCGAATTTGACAGTCGGACCAATACGCCTCACCAAAATTTCGTTATTTTCGGAATCGAATAACACCCGAATCGGTAGAAGAGTCATTGGAACAAGAGCAGAGCGTCTGGTCACAGCTGAATCATGCATTGGAATTTGTCTGTGCACGATATTTTAGCTTTTACGGGTTGTTCAAGGTAGAAAGCAATATGCCGCTGGTACTTGGAAATATAACGAGTCTCTTCGCGCACGGCGGACCAATAGGTCTCGAGGAACATTTTCACTTTCCCGTGAATCTAGCCCGTCGACGCTGACAATAAACATACAGAATATCCTCAAACTAGCTTAGCGTAACACATTCCTACCGTTGAAATTCGACCAGCGTCGATTTTGACTGTCGGACCAATACGTCTCGCCGAAATTTCGTTATTTTCGGAATCGAATAACACCCGAGTCGGAAGAAGTATCATTGGAACAAGAGCAGAGCATCTGGTCACAGCTGAATCAAGCCTTGGATATTGTCTGTGGACGACATTTCAGCTTTTACGGGTTGTTCAAGGTAGAAAGCAATACGCAGCTGGTACTTGGAAATATTACGAGTCTCTTCGCGCACGGCGGACCAATACGTCTCGACGAACTTTTTCACTTTCCCGTGAATCTAGCACGACGACGGTGACAATAAACACACTGAATATCTTTAATCTAGCCCAGCCTAACACAATCTATCGTTGGAAATCGACCACCGTCGAGGTTGACTGTCGGACCAACACGCCTCGACGATATTTCGTTATTTTCGGAATTGAATAAGACCCGAATCGGTTGAAATAGCATTGGAAGAAGAGCAGAGCGTCTGGTCACAGCTCAATCCAGCATTGGAATTTGTCTGTGGACGATATTTCAGCTTTTACGGGGTGTTCAATGTAGAAAGCAATACGCCGCTGGTACTTGGAAATATAACGAGTCTCTTCGCGCACGGCGGACCAATACGTCTCGAGGAACTTTTTCACTTTCCCGTGAATCTAACACGTCGATGCTGACAATAAACATACAGAATATCCTCAAACTAACTTAGCCTAACACAATCTATCGTTGAAATTCGACCATCGTCGAATTTGACTGTCTGACCAATACGGCCCGCCGAAGTTTCGTTATTATCGGAATCGAATAACACCCGAATCGCTAGAAGAATCATTGGAACAAGAGCAGAGCGTCTGGTCACAGCTGAATCAAGCATTTTAATTTGTATGTGGACGATATTTTAGCTTTTACGGGTTGTTCAAGGTAGAAAGCAATACGTTGCTGGTACTTGGAAATATAACGAGTCTTCTCGCGCACGGCGGACCAATACGTCTCGAGGAAATTTTTCACTTTCCCGTGAATCTAGCACGTCGAACGTGACAATAAACATACAGAATATTTTTAATCTAGCCTAGCCTAACACAATCTATCGTTGAAAATCGACCATCGTCGAGTTTGACGGTCGGATCAACACGACTCGTCCATGCTTCGTTATATTCGGTATTGAATAAGACCCGAGTCGGTAGAGATATCATTGGAAGAGGAGCAGAGCGTCTGGTCACAGCTCAATCCAGCATTGGAATTTATCTGTGGACGATATTTCAGCTTTTACGTGGTGTTCAAAATAGGAAGCATTACGCCGCTGGTACTTGGAAATATAACGAGTCTCCTCGCGCACGGCGGACCAATACGCTTCGAGGAAATTTTTCACTTTCCCGCGAATCTAGCACGGCGACCGTG
>NW_026532551.1:0-1282 GCF_026283585.1 Hylaeus volcanicus | reverse complement strand
TCTTTCTTAAATTTCATTTCACAGTGCCAGCGGCGTAATGCTTTCTTAAATTTTATTTCAAAATGCCAGCGGCGTAATGCTTTCTTAAATTTTAATTCAAACTGCCTGCGGCATAATGCTTTCTTAAATTTTATTTCAAACTGCCAGCGTCGTAATGCTTTCTTAAATTTTATTTGAAACTGCCAGCGGCGTAATGCTTTCTTAAATTTTATTTCAAATTGCCAGCGGCGTATTGCTTTCTTAAATTTTATTTCACAATGCCAGCGGCGTAATGCTTTCTTGAATTTTATTTTCAAAATGCCAGCGGCGTAATGCTTTCTATAATTTTATTTCAAAATGCCAGCGGCGTAATGATTTCTTAAATTTTGTTTCAAACTGCCAGCGGCGTAATGCTTTCTTAATTTTTATTTCAAACTGCCCGCGGCGTAATGCTTTCTTAATTTTTGTTTTAAACTGCCAGCGGCGTAATGATTTCTTAAATTTTGTTTCAAACTGCCTGCGGCGTAATGCTTTCTTAAATTTTATTTCAAACTGCCAGCGGCGTAATGCTTTCTTAAATTTTATTTCAAATGCGAGCAGCGAATTGCTTTCTTAAATATTATTTCAAAATGGCAGCGGTGTATTGCTTTCTTAAATTTTATTTCAAAATGCCAGCGGCGTAATGCTTTCTTAAATTGTATTTCAAAATGCCAGCGGCTTATTGCTTTCTTAAATTTAATTTCACAGTGGCAGCGGCGTAATGCTCTCTTAAATTGTATTTCAAAATGCCAGCGGCTTATTGCTTTCTTAAATTTAATTTCACAGTGGCAGCGGCGTAATGCTTTCTGTAATTTTATTTCAAAGTACCAGCGTCGTATTGCTTTCTTAAATTTCATTTCACAGTGCCAGCGGCGTAATGCTTTCTTAAATTTTATTTCAAACTGCCCGCGGCGTAATGCTTTCTTAAATTTTATTTCAAAGTTCAAGCGGCGTATTGCTTTCTTAAATATTACTTCAAAATGGCAGCAGTGTATTGCCTTTCTAATGTTTATTTCAAAGTGCCATGTGCGTATTGCTTTCTTAAATTTTATTTCAAAGTGCCATCGGCGTATTGCTTTCTTAAATTTTATTTCAAAGTGCCAGCGGCGTATTGCTTGTCTACAGTTTATTTCAAAATGCCAGCGGCGTAATGCTTTCTTCATCTTTATTTCAAAATGCCAGCGGAGTAATGCTTTCTTAAATTTCATTTCACAGTGCCAGCGGTGTATTGCTTTCTTCAACTTTATTTCAAAATGCCAGCGGC
>NW_026532550.1:0-1063 GCF_026283585.1 Hylaeus volcanicus | reverse complement strand
TTGTAAGTAATCTCAAACTCAGTTTTGTTTCATAATTATATTTGTTAATACTCAAACTTAGTGATAATTATTATAGAATCCCAAAATTCCTTCTTTTCCAATTAAATACAGATAAGGTGAGCTTTAGCTCTTTAATTGAAGACAAAGATCCCAAGAAAGAGTCTCAGATAAGCTGGGACGTAACACAGTTATCAATAAAAAAATAGCTTGGATATATGCATCGTTCTTTCTAGCACATTTTCTCCCATATCATATTCCCATCCGGTGTAATGTTTATCAGCCTCCCCCGACAAATGCTGCTGCGTACTCAACAGTTTTTGTTTCTCGCTGGATTGTATATTTCGCTGTACCGTTTTCAAAGGCATTCGCAGTCTGACAGTGCTACGGACAAGGCGAGAAGTTATTCTTGAAGTGCCGCATTTATAAAACGAAAGTAAGTGAAAAATACATAAACAGTAATGACCAGTTCCTGGCGTTATCGATGTGTGAAAGTGTTGCAGAAATTTTTAAAAAATAGTAGATTATTAATATGTAGATATAGCATTTCACCGGCAAATGTGTCATATTGATAACGCCACGAACTCGACAGTGAAATGGATATTACTGAATGTGCGTGCGTGAAAAGAAATATTAAAAATATCATTTCTTTTTTCTTATAGAAATGCCGGTGTACAACTACAGATTATTTAACGAGGTTCCGGAGGATATCGAGGAATTCGACTTCGATGGTGTGCTCCCAGAGCACCACACCGAAACATACCAATACCTGTTGGAACTGGGGTGCATGCGGGAGCTCCGACCCGCATACGTCATCCCGTAGAGGCGGATGACCCCTTCCGCCGCCGGATATGCGCCGAATGTTGGCTTGGGCTCCCGCTTCAGGAGAGGGTGCTCCACCCACGATCCCTGGCTCATTTGGCGATCCCGAGACTGCGGATCCTCAACTTCAGGAATTGCGCGCGATGGAGACGGCAACTTTATACGTGTGCACCTGCGGCGCGGTGACTCGTCTGCATCGCGCGCCACTTCATATTTACACCTATGGAAAAGTTTGCATTAAGAC
>NW_026532549.1:0-4279 GCF_026283585.1 Hylaeus volcanicus | reverse complement strand
TGAAAACGTAGGAGTGACAAGTGAAAGTAGGAGAGATACACCGTGGTATAGTCGCTGGAAGGGATCTTGTGAGGTCGTAAACCGAAACAGTAGTTATTGCTTTATTGGTCCAGGTAACTAATCCATAGGACAATAGGGGTGTCGCGGCTCTAAAATATACATGCCCACGTTACACCCCGGGGCCCCAAGACTTGATGTTAGCTACGCGATTTTTTCCAAATTGGAAAACTGTTGACGATGATTGGTTAACTAAGTTCCTATCTATCACAGTATTTTCAATAAGTCGGCCAACAAAATTATGTGTGAACATACATAAGAAGAAAAAAGTTATTGAAATATGAACATCCTAATTCTGATACCATACGGCCCTGAACGAAAAGTCTAGCTCTGTCTTTGTCTAAAGAAGTGTCAGATTACTAATTGCGGTCGACTTAAGTTGTAAAGATCGATGTGCGACTGACTTTACAACCTCACAAGATCCCTTCCAGCGACTATAATACAGGGTGTTCCTCTCGCTAGTAGATACAATGAAGAACCACAATGGGGATCACCGTCATAAAGTTTACGATGACGGTGGGGTATTCTTGTGATTATTGGCGGCTGCTCATTCACAACTTGTCAAGTGTCCAAATTTTGTTTACGTTAACCGTAGACTCGGTGGCCTGAGACTGCACAAATACTGCAATAGAGACTTAGCCTTGGTGAAAATCAGCCCTAAGAGGGGTGGAGTAGTGCCACAATAATGGTAAGCTCAGCTTATAGTCGCTGGAAGGGATCTTGTGAGGTCGTAAAGTCGGTCGGACATCGATCTTTACAACTTAAGTCGATCGCAATTAGTAATCTGACACCTTTTTAGCCAAGGACAGAGCTAGACTTTTCGTTCAGGGCCGTATGGTATCAGAATTAGGATGTTCATATTTCAATAACTTTTTTCTTCTTATGTATGTTCACACATAATTCTGTTGGCCGACTTATTGAAAATACTGTGGTAGGTAGGAACTTAGTTAACCAATCATCGTCAACAGTTTTCCAATTTGGAAAAAATCGCGTAGCAAACATCAAGTATTGGGGCCCCGGGGTGTAATGTGGGCATGTATACTTTAGACCCGCGACAATAACTACTGTTTTGGTTTACTGTCGCACCCTGCGGCTCACCCTAATTTTTCCTTCCTATCCCTTTTCCATAGTTTTTGCTATCCCGCCATCAGTCCTTCCGCACCCGACTCCTTTTTGACCGCGCACCTATTGTTCTCTACTCCACTTTCTTGAACCTATTTTTCCGTAACGCAATAATTCTAACTTCCATATCCTATTCCTCCGTAAACCTGATATCTCCGCCATCCCTAATCTCAAATTCCATGACCCACTAATTCCTTTCCGCTACCTTTCCCATAATTTACTGACTTTCCCTCTTCCATCCTTTCCAAGAACTCACCACATTCCACAACCCCTAACGACACCACCCACAGGCATCAGACCAATCCCCACCACTAAACCCATAGTATAAAACCGTATGCCCAGGGCGATAACAGTTAGTAGTAAGTCAGAAGAATTGTAAAAGACACAGTCAGAGGCTCTGCCAAAGTATTCGAATAAAAATTACAAAGTTAAATATACAAAGTGTTTAAATTCTGCCACCTTTCCTACGGGTCGTGCTGTAAGTCCCGCCATTTTTAAATATTACGACATACGACCTCACAAGAACCCCTCTAGCGACTATATGCTCAGCCTACCTCCCTTACGACTCTGAGGAACCTTTCCCGACCAGGGAGCTCAGAGAGTTGATTGCCTACTGCAGAGGCAACTATAAAAATATAATTAAAAATCTAGGAATTTGTATATTTGAATGTAGTCCAATTTGACTCCACATGGACTGAATAATGATGGAATCGCCTCCGTTTCATTGATCTGGAGCAAAATCGGTTCTTTCATCTGGGGACTAGAATAGCTGGTAACACACTTTGGACTACGTACGATGTTACGGAATTTATTGGAACCAGCTTAATGTAACTCGATGAAATGTACCTCGAAGAAACTTTAATTAACTAGTTACAGTGTAACTACTCCATAAATCGCCGATTTCACATATACGACAGGAATGTAATCTAAAGTCACACATAAATTCTCGATGCTGTCGTCGCGACTGCGTCAAAGTAAAGGAAAGCACGAAGGTGTGGAAAAACTCTTTAACCAAGATAGATTACTATTATTATTTATTGAAGAGCAAATTCCCTTGGTAGAATGTGTAACGGCAACTGCGATTAAAAAGAAGTAAGTGAGAAGAGTAATGGACACATTACGATGATGTTGAAAAGGGAATAAAAGCAAAAAAGGGAAAAAAAGGAATAGAGTAATTAAATAAAAGATATGAACGTATTGATGCATTTAATTGTGCATCGCCAATGCATTTCCACCTGTCTATATCAAAATTTAAGAAAGAGTTTTCTATTATAACTTCGAAAATTGATAGATTTCGTTAGATTTGAAAAGGAGAATATCAATTAATCCAGATGAAGGAGTAATAAAATACGTTGTACAAAATAATTTATTTCAAATATACGTTTAAATGAAGCCAAGAAACTTCCGTGTAATTGAATTTAACCTAAGCATTGTATACTTTTCCCAATGCAGTTTAGAATTTCCGAATTTCAAGACTTACTACTACTTATAAGAAACTCCGGCTCTCTGCCGTGCACCATACATTTTTACTTCATATCATCTTCCTTCTTCAAAGTGCGATTCCTTATTCACGTAAACACATTTCTTAGCATCCGTCTCGGATATTCGCCACGCGAAAACATTTCTCAAACCAGAAACTTCTCCAAAATATCAAAGAGGAAGAATAGATGGTAACTCTACATAATGTCTTATAAATGAAGTACAAATTCTGATCTTTGTCAAATTATTGCCTCCATGAATGATATAATAAATTAATGTAAGAATTACTTGGTTTACTGTGATAAGTTTATATAAGAATTCTATCAATTTAGCACAACATGGTGTGATTTTCGACGTGATACATATAATTTAATTTATTATTTCAAGAATATTATTTGATGTTAACTATTAATATTTCAGGTTTTGTTAAAGATGTAATTACTGATTCTTCTTTCATACAATTTTCTTGACAAGTATTTGGAATGCACACGATTGCTTATTACAATTTGTGATTTAATTCGACTTTTGTAATGATCAGTAAGTAACTTAAGGAACTTGTCGTTAAATTATAAAATAGTATGTTTCCATTAATAATATGTGTGTCTCAAAATTGTTGTGTTTAACATCTCATGGATATCGAAATTATACTCCTACACCTCCAAAAATTATAATTTTCTTTAAGACAGGTGTTTCTCGATATTTTAATATACTCGTTAGTTGTACAATCTTTTATTTATCATTATTCATATTCTCAAGAACCAAAATTTTCAACAACCAGAAATCTTAGATTACAAATGTTTGCATTATGTAAATGGATACTGATAGCCTTGAAAGAGGCCTAAGTTGTTATTAAATAGAAGAGAAATAATCTCTTTCTTTGAATTAAAACGTGCTTTTCGAGCATATAGAGTAAATGAACTAAAATTGATACTGATAATATTGATTCACTGTAGTTTCCATCGCTTTTCAATTTTTATCTAAAAACACTCCTTACTAGATGACAAAGCCCATAGCGCTGCAGCCAGAGGCGCTCCCGGGGCTGGAAGCATAGGCGGGCGGTCAAACATGTTAATTTTTAATCAAAATGAAATCTTTGAGTGCAGTCCTGAAATTTGGAGTAGTTGTAGTTTTTAACTGTAGAAATCGCGTAAAGCTATTGCCAGAAGTCTAGGTCGGGGCTTAAACGTTGCCAGAAGTCGATAAAGTTGTAAACAAATTGTTTAAATTTTAATGACAAGGTGCAGTTCTGGCGAATTCGTTTTCAAATTATTTATCGGTTACAAAACCTGGATAACAATTGCCAGAAGACAGAATGGTGGCTAAGTACATGAAAAATGATAATATCGTCATAAGTTGGTAAACAGGAAAGCAATTCTTTAAAATTAAAATAATAAGGTGCAGTTCTAGCAATGTGTTTTTCTTATTATATATACTATTAGTTAATTACATATGCAATGACAGAAGACTAAGGTGCGGGAAATGGATACAAAAAAGAACAATACAAATTATTGAATTGAAGAGTAAATAAATTATGCGATAAATAAAATTGAATCGAGTTTAATGGATCATCAACATTTTATGAAGTATAAATAAATAAGGAGTATATACAAGAGAAGAATAA
>NW_026532548.1:0-1630 GCF_026283585.1 Hylaeus volcanicus | reverse complement strand
TTACTGTCACAAATTTAAATGTTAATGACAAAGTGATAAAACGAATGAAGAGACCCACTATTTGTAACACACAATTTATTGTATTTCAATACCAGTTTCAGTCCTTTAAGTTTTCAAAAGTACGCACAAAGCATGCCAGAAAGGCTTTATGCATGAAATTTAAATGTTAAAGATGACGGGAGAAATGAAAAAAGAGATCCAGTATTTCTAACGCATGGCAGAAAGTCTTGTTGTAACAAACTTAAATACAATACAAACAATAAAATGAAGATAGCAAACATACTTTTATTGTTTATAAAGTTTTAAGGCCGAAATTGCAAAATCAGGCCTTGGAGTCGCATCCGCCAAAGTGTAACAAATATATTAAAACCACAATTATTAAAAAAAAATATTGCTTCTTTCATTCAATATCATTGAAAAAAATCATGCTAGCCTAATCGCCCTGTCCTCGTCTCTCCTGCAATTGTAGTATCGCTCTCTCTGTCCTTGTCCCAGAGTTTCCTACTTTTTCCGCAACTGTCGCTGAAGTCAACTCGGAGTTTGGCTCTGGTTCTTGCGCACCCTTAAGGGGATAGACACGGGTAATGCAGCGCTCTGTAATCCGACAAAATCTGGCCCGAAATATGGGTTAGCTTTGCCCACAGATTTTGTCCTTATATGAGCATATTTTGAGCTCAATGAGGGCTCATTCGAAAGAGAAAGGTCCAAGGAATGGCGCTCTGGTTGTAGTTGAACGATATTGTGTCGATATTTAATAATATAAGCGTCCAAAGTCGAGCAAAAATCGAGCAAAATACATCCGCAGAATAGTTGTATTTTTAGGTTACTAAAAGCATTTGTAACTCGAACGACTCTTGTGACTCTTCCTCTTTGGAATGAGCCCTCATTGAGCCAAAAATATGCTCATATAAGGACAAAATCTGTGGGCAAAGCATTGCATTCCCAAAAACGAGATTTCGCCATTTTGACGATAATGCAGAGCAAGTGACGTCACAAATTTAGTTCAGACAATCGATAAGAGATTGCGCTTACTGAGGACGACTGCTAACGTGATGTCGATACAATTGCGGTGTTGCCGTTCTCACAACAGCGTCTCTCTACACTGTTACCATTTCACTGAGGTCGAAATCGCGCTTAGCATCCCGATTCCGTATCCTCACATTTGCCAACGTCGACTCTCAGTCTCTCTTCCTTCTTCATCGAACTGTTTCTTTCTACTTTCGTCGTCGCTTCGAAACTCTAGCTTTGCGCTGGACGGGGTTCGATCCCGGTAGGAGTCACTTATTTTTTTTTTTTTTACTTTTTCTTCCGTTTGTATGATGTTTTGTTATGGAAACTACCTTTTTATATATTAAGATTATTTTTAAACAATTTTGTGCAATTTTTATGCTTTTTATCGCTTCGAGAAAGAAGTTAGGATGTGAAAGGAGTTTCTTCAAGCTTTTATAAAAACTTACGTCATTATAGTTTGTAAATAACAATTTAATTATATTAAACAAACATTCCCCAACTTCTTTCTTCTTTCTTTTTTTTCTTCCTTCTTTTTTCTGACTCCTTTTTCAATGCGATAAAAAACATACAAATTGCACAATATTGTATAAAAATAATCTTAATATATGTAGGAGTGGGA
>NW_026532547.1:0-2525 GCF_026283585.1 Hylaeus volcanicus | reverse complement strand
CGGAACTCGTCTTTTGTATAAGGGAATAAACTAGTATTCATCAGGCTAACACCTGCCGGGGATACAGTTTTTCCGGAATAATAAGCGAGGAACGAATTTCGATTGTATCTTCAATCATCGTATTTAGTTATTGTATTTCGTGAATGTGATTTAGTGAACTACTTAAGAATATTGTGAAGGAACGTGCTGGATCCTTCAGGCTTACACCGGGGATTTACGTATAGTTCTGGAACAAATCGGCCGTAGATCCTTCGGATAGAAACGCGCACGGAACTCGTATACATGAAGGAATAAATTAGCATTCTTCAGGCTAACACCTGCCGTAGATGCTGATTTTTCTGGAATAACAAACGAGATACGGATGTCAATCTCATTTTCATTACGTTCAAGGCAGCTAAGTCGCCTGCATCGCATCGAAGATACATCGAAAGTGTCATTTTAATAGTTTGGAATTGAAATTAATTAGGTAATGACCAAATTTAACTATCGTAAGGGACGTCACGCCCAACTTCGACGTGTTTTCGCAACATTAAATACTCCGGGTTTTTTTTATCAGGAAAACTTAGGAATAGATCCCGCGTTACCGCGAATCCTATCCAATGAACCGGCGAATCATCTATCGTACCGCGTAGAGCCGTTTCCTGACACAGTTTCATTGGGGAGAGCCTTTTTTTTTTTTTTTTTTACGTGAGGAAATGCGTTTACGCACACCCCCTCATAAGGAGAGGGTAGTGTGGGACTCGCCCCTTGATTTGATATCAAGGGGAATACCCACTAAAACCTCACGGTGGCCGGCCACGGCGCGTTGGGGAGGGGCACCGGGATCTCTTACAAACGCTACCGGTGCCCCCCGCGCCTCTCCCCCCGCAACGAAGGGAGGAGCGCCATCTCCGGTGGGGAGTGAATGCCTCCCCACCTGACCGCGGATGCCACAGCCCGCGGTCTCGCCTGTCCCTTTTAGTCGCATCTTACGACAAGCAGGGATTACTGTGGGCGTATTCTGTTCCCCGACCCACAGGGAAATATGCCGCTATGGGGCCAACGGCCCCCCGCGACGCAAGCGCCGGGCATGTTCCAAAGGAGTGGGGGGGGGGGCGTCGGATGACGAACCTCCCCCCATGCCCGGCGGCCCTGCTGGCAGTCGGCGAGCCCAAAGCTTGAGCTCGCTGGCTACGTGTGCAGGGCCGCCCTACGCGGTCATTGGGGAGAGCCTACGAAACACTCGTCGCTGCCTTATTCGTGGAAACTCCTGGCCATTCCTCCTTCGACGACGTCACAATCATCGACGGCCCGCAGTCTTCCTACATCGTACGTGGTTGGAGATCCACGCGCTCCATCACCTGCAAGTCCACTATAAGGTAACTGTATTAATAAATCCCTTATATTCTTATAAAGGAAAATAGTCGAGTTAACAAGGCAGAAGGCCCCGCGTATGCCCTAAATACGCGAAAATCGAACACGTTGGCCGTGTTGACTGAATTAGTTCACTGATTCAATTCGGGACGTGACACCACATTGTTAACCGCATTAGGAAATACAAAAGAAATTTACATGAATGGTACTTTTTCTGTAAGTATCTAAGGTAAACAATTTATGTGGTTAATACTTTTCAAGTGAAGAAAGTTAATTTTAGCATTTCTGATCTCTTTTCAGGTTGTCCCGCATACTCCTCCTTTCCAACAGCTCTATACAATGCACATACGTTATAATGACACGGTATACCATTATTGATCATTCTTGTTAGGCTTATCTCATACTATCAAACTAAAAAATGATGACAATTTACAGGGAATCGCTACCATATTTGCACTATGCGAATGTCGCACTGCGGCAATGTACGAAGCTATATTTAAGAAAATTGTTTCACTTGTTCCGCAACTACAAAGTAATTTACAAACTGTAATGTGCGATTATGAAAAGGCTCCAATGGAAGTTATTCAAGCACAGTTCCCAACGGTTACCATACATGGTTGTTGGTTCCATTTTACTCAGGTACAATATAACTGTTAACATTACTCGCGTATTTTTTCTACAACTTGTCTCATGAAAGTATTTAATGAAGAATTGAATGATCCTTTTTTATTATTCAGGCTCTTTTGAGGAGATGGAGAAAATTAGGATTACACGAAACACCAACTGAAATTCTATCAATGGCTATGACAATGGCTTTAGCACCAGCGCATATGTTTCCACAAGCATTATATGAAATGCAGTTTGTGGCTGATCGCTTATGTGATACTTACCCGAATGTACTGCTGTTTATGGCCTATTTACGCAATGTATGGCTCCCCATATCTACACGGGTCAGTGTATATGTCTGTGCAGTTCGTACTAATAACCTGGTTGACGCCTTTCATAACACTCTGGCACAAAGATTTGAAACATCTCGACCAAATTTATGGATCTTTTTAGGCTGGTCTTCACGTCTTTTAAATTCGTATAATTCTATTTATTTCATCTGTTGTTATATTTGAAAACAATTCCTCCACAGATAATTTATCAAAATTAATAGCTGATGAAACAAT
>NW_026532546.1:0-3538 GCF_026283585.1 Hylaeus volcanicus | reverse complement strand
AAAGCATTTCGTCGCCGGCACATTGAAATAAATTTTAGAAATGCAATTCGGGGCTGGCATTTTGAAATACAATTTAAGTAAGCACTACGCCGCTGGCACTTTGAAATAGAAGTTAGGAAAGCTATGCGCCGCATGCAATTTATAATAAAATGTAAGTAAGCACTACGCCGCTGGCACTTTGAAATAGAATTTAGGAAAGCACTACGCCGCTGGTACTTTGAAATAGAATTTAGGAAAGCATTACGCCGCTGGCACTTTGAAATAGAATTTAAGTATGCATTACGCCGCTGGCACTTTGAAATAGAATTTAGGAAAGCATTACGCCGCTGGCACTTTGAAATAAATTTTAGAAATGCAATACGGCGCTGGCATTTTGAAATACAATTTAGAAAAGCAATACGCCGTTGGCACTTTGAAATAGAATTTAGGAAAGCTATGCGCCGCATGCAAGTTAAAATAAAATGTAAGTAAGCTAAACGCCGCTTGCACTTTGAAATAAAATTTAAGGAAACTAAACGCCGCTTGCACTTTGAAATAAAATTTATGTAAGCAATTCGCCGCATGCAATTTGAAATACATTTTATAAAAGCATTTCGTCGCCGGCACATTGAAATAAATTTTAGAAATGCAATGCGGGGCTGGCATTTTGAAATACAATTTAAGTAAGCAATACGCCGCTGGCACTTTGAAATAGAATTTAGGAAAGCTATGCGCCGCATGCAATTTATAATAAAATGTAAGTAAGCACTACGCCGCTGGTACTTTGAATTAGAATTTAAGTATGCATTACGCCGCTGGTACTTTGAAATAGAATTTAGGAAAGCAATACTCCGCTGGCACTTTGAAATAGAATTTAGAAAACCAATACGCCGTTGGCACATTGAAATAGAATTTAGGAAAGCTATGCGCCGCATGCAAGTTATAATAATATGTAAGTAAGCACTACGCGGATGGTACTTTGAAATAGAATTTAAGTAAGCAATACGCCGCTGGCACTTTGAAATACAATTTAGAAAAGCAATACGCCGTTGGCACTTTGAAATAGAATTTAGGAAAGCTATGCGCCGCATGCAAGTTAAAATAAAATGTAAGTAAGCTAAACGCCGCTTGCACTTTCAAATAAAATTTAAGGAAACTAAACGCCGCTTGCACTTTGAAATAACATTTATGTAAGCAATTCGCCGCATGCAATTTGAAATACATTTTATAAAAGCATTTCGTCGCCGGCACATTAAAATAAATTTTAGAAATGCAATACTCCGCTGGCACTTTGAAATACAATTTAAGTAAGCACTACGCGGATGACACTTTGACATAGAATTTAGAAAACCAATACGCCGTTGGCACATTGAAATAGAATTTAGGAAAGCTATGCGCCGCATGCAAGTTATAATAATATGTAAGTAAGCACTACGCGGCTGGTACTTTGAAATAGAATTTAAGTATGCATTACGCCGCGGGCACTTTGAAATAGAATTTAGGAAAGCATTACGCCGCTGGCACTTTGAAATAGAATTTAGGAAATCTATACGCCTCTGGTACTTTGAAATAAATTTTAGAATTGCAATACGGCGCTGGCATTTTGAAATACAATTTAAGTAAGCACTACGCGGCTGACACTTTGACATAGAATTTAGGAAAGCATTACGCCGCTAGCACTTTGAAATAGAATTTAGGAAAGCTATACGCCTCTGGTACTTTGAAATAAATTTTAGAAATGCAATACGGCGCAGGCATTTTGAAATAAAAATAAAGAAAGCAATACACAGCTGGCACTTTGAAATAACCATTATGGAAGCTATACGCCGCTGACACTTTGAAATAAATTTCAGAAATGCAATACGGCGCAGGCATTTTGAAATAAAATTTAAGTAAGCACTACGCCGCTGGCACTTTGAAATAAAATTTAAGTAAGCAATCCGCCGCTTGCACTTTGGAATAGAATTTAGGAAAGCTATGCGCCGCATGCAAGTTATAATAATATGTAAGTAAGCACTACGCGGCTGGTACTTTGAAATAGAATTTAAGTATGCATTACGCCGCTGGCACTTTGAAATAGAATTTAGGAAAGCATTACGCCGCTGGCACTTTGAAATAGAATTTAGGAAAGCCATGCGCCGCATGCACGTTATAATAAAATTTAAGTAAGACATACGCCGCTGGTACTTTGAAATAAATTTTAGAAATGCAATACGTCTCTGGCATTTTGAAATACAATTTAAGTAAGCACTACGCCGCTGCCACTATGAAATAGAATTTAAGTAAGCAATACGCCGCTGGCACTTTGAAATAGAATTTAGTAAACCAATACGCCGTTAGCACTTTGAAATAGAATTTAGGAAAGCCATGCGCCGCATGCAAGTTATAATTAAATTTAAGTAAGCCATACGCCGCTGGTACTTTGAAATAAATTTTAGAAATGCAATACGTCTCTGGCATTTTGAAATACAATTTAAGTAAGCACTACGCCGCTGCCACTTTGAAATAGAATTTAAGTAAGCAATACGCCGCTGGCACTTTGAAATAGAATTTAGGAAAGCAATACGCCGCTGGCACTTTGAAATAGAATTTAAGTAAGGAATACGCCACTAGCACTTTGAAATACAATTTAGAAAACCAATACGCCGTTGGCACATTGAAATAGAATTTAGGAAAGCTATGCGCCGCATGCAAGTTATAATAATATGTAAGTAAGCACTACGCCGCTGGTACTTTGAAATAGAACTTAAGTATGCATTACGCCGCTCGCACTATGAAATAGAATTTAGGAAAGCATTACGCCGCTGGCACTTTGAAATAGAATTTAGGAAGGCTATACGCCTCTGGTACTTTGAAATAAATTTTAGAAATGCAATACGGCTCTGACATTTTGAAATACAATTTAAGTAAGCACTACGCCGCTGGCACTTTGAAATAGAATTTAGGAAAGCATTACGCCGCTGGCAATTTGAAATAGAATTTAGGAAACCTATACGCCGCTGGTACTTTGAAATAAATTTTAGAAATACAATACGGCGCTGGCATTTTAAAATACAATTTAAGTAAGCACTACGCAGCTGGCACTTTGAAATAGAATTTAGGAAAGCTATACGCCTCTTGTACTTTGAAATAGAATTTAGGAAACCTATGCGCCTCATGCAAGTTATAATGAAATGTGAGTAAGCGCTACGCCGCTGGCACTTTGAAATAGAATTTAAGTACGCAATACGCCGCTGGCACATTGAAATAGAATTTACAAAAGCAATACGCCGTTGGCACTTTGAAATAAATTTTAGAAAAGCAATACGCCGCTGGCACTTTGAAATAGAATTTAAGTAAGCAATACGCCGCTGGCACTTTGAAATAGAATTTAGGAAAGCTATGCGCCGCATGCAAGTTATAATAAAATTTAAGTAAGCCATACGCCGCTGGTACTTTGAAATAAATTTTAAAGATGCAATACGGCGCTGGCACTTTGAAACAGAATTTAGGAAAGCATTACGCCGCTGGCACTTTAAAATAGAATTTAGAAAAGCAATACGCCGCTGGCACTTTGAAA
>NW_026532545.1:0-2127 GCF_026283585.1 Hylaeus volcanicus | reverse complement strand
TGTCGAACTAGGAATGAATTGTACGATGTTGCCGAGTATAATGTCGAGAAGCGACTGTGTTGTACGATGTTGCCGTGTATAAAGTCGAACTAGGAATGAATTACTCCTTTCCGCGGCAGTCCTATTTATACCCAGATAGGGGTCAATGACCTGGAAATTTACCGTCCGGTGCATGCGCACCGAGATGAAAAGTTCATTTCAGTACAAGTGCACCGAAAATGCTCGTCCGAGTGCAAAGTGCATTGAACCCGATATTTTAAGGCTCTTCCACACTTGCGACATCTTTCCACCGCAAAGTGCAATCCTCGAACGTTCTGTCGTTCCCCAGAGCTCAAACTCGTTTACTGGTGTCCCCTAGGGGTACATCCTTCCCCCAATAGCTCCACTAAGGGGTAATCCTCCCTTCTCCTCGGCATAGTGGGCGTCCTAGGCTCTCTATACGGTATACCTGGATCATAATCCCAACTATGTAATTAGCGTCAGCGCTAGGGCATAACGTAGTCTCAAGATCGTCAGCGCTGGGGCATAACGTCTCGGAAGGAAAAAAAATAAACGGGTAGGGGATGGCTGCACGTTACACTCTTATTAATTATTCTACCTCGCGTCTCAACGAGCTCGTTAGAATAATTCCCTCAATTACGCTTGATTCAGAGGTACGCGAATCAGCCACATGGGGTGCTTTGCGTACTTAACGAGATATTACCTCATGGGACGTACGCGACACGGAGGCCGTCGTTATCATCTACGGAAAATAATTAGAGAACTGCACGCACCGGCGTGCATTGCCAAGTCGGTAGAATCCGATATCGCGATCGTGTGGAAACTCGCGACCATCGACGTGTCGCCCATTGACTACGATCATCAAGGAGGTCACCCAGACGACCCTCGCAAGGCGCTGCGAAGCCAGGGATACCTGAACGACCATCTCCGTCACGAGGACGCATACACACGGATCCCAGGCAGACGACGGACGTAAGTACCGCGTGGCCTAAAAGATTGATCAACAATAACGACCAGGTGAGGACCATAACTACGCTATTACGCGTCGGATATCCTGGGACGTAACAAATTTGGTGGCAGCGGTGGGATACATTCAATCACCGTGTGTCTTTATTTTAAGTGACGAGATTCCCATACCAATAACGAATTTGGTGACAGTTGTCACGTCCCGAATTGAATCAGTGAACTAATTCAGTCAGCACGGCCAACGTGTTCGATTTTCGCGTATTTAGGGCATACGCGGGGCCTTCTGCCTTGTTAACTCGACTATTTTCCTTTATAAGAATATGAGGGATTTATTAATACACTTACCATATAGTGGACTTGCAGGTGATGGAGCGCGTGGATCTCCAACCACGTACGATGTAGGAAGACTGCGGGCCGTCGAGAAATCGCTTCTGAATTCGATTAATTGCCAACGAGAGCGGATGACTTCCTTCAGGAACACGACGTCGTCATTGCAGTGGGCCTCGATGATTGTGACGTCGTCGTCGGAGGAATGGCCAGGAGTTTTCACGAATAAGGCAGCGACGAGTGTTTCGTAGGCTCTCCCCAATGAAACTGTGTCAGGAAACGGCTCTACGCGGTACGATAGATGATTCGTCGTTCATTGGATAGGATTCGCGGTAACGCGGGATCTATTCCTAAGTTTTCCTGATAAAAACCCGGAGTATTTAATGTTGCGAAAACACGTCGAAGTTAGGCGCGACGTCCCTTACGATGGTTAAATTTGGTCATTACTTAATTAATTTCAATTCCAAACTATTGAAATGACACTTTCGATGTATCTTCGACGCGATGCGGGCGACTTAGCTGCCTTGAACGTAATTAAAATGAGATTGACATCCGTATTTCGTTTGTTATTCCAGAAAAATCAGCATCTACGGCAGGTGTAAGCCTGAAGAATGCTAATTTATTCCTTCATATATACGAGTTCCGTGCGCGTTTCTACCCGAAGAATCTACTGCCGATTTGTTTCAGAGCTGTACGAAATCCCCGGCAGGTGTAAGTGTTACGTATACAGAAACTCTCCGTTTTTAGAAGCTCGCGTTCATTAATCTTATTTTATCTACCCTTCTGCAATTTGGAGCTCGGTCTCACTGGAGTGCATCCTGCAGCTGCATCCTC
>NW_026532544.1:5354-6290 GCF_026283585.1 Hylaeus volcanicus | reverse complement strand
TATATATATATATATATATTTATATATATATATTTTGCTATATCAGTTCTATTTATATATATATATAAATAGAAATCTAAATAGAAAGAGAAACATCGGGATTTTAGCTTCAGGTAAATTAATTTTTACAACCTGCGCAAAATATACACGTTCTTATATATATATATTGGGCTGTCTGGAAAGTCCATGACGATTTTTAGTAGACGGCACAGGTCTGAATATGTCGGAATGGCTGAAAACAAATAACATATATACATTCTTTAAAATGTGGAAAAGTTGTGGAACAAAATGGTACATATATAATTGAATAAATATACATCAAAATATGCCTTTGAATTTTCCTTAAACATAGGCACGAACTTTCCGGACAACCCAATACGTGTAAATTACACGTGCGAATATAAAGAAAAATATGTCTATCATTTTGTCTTGGGTAGTATCTTTAGCCAGTGCTGTTGCACTGTACTCGCCAGGAGAAAATGTCGCCTAGGAAAATTGTCGTAGGCGAAATATCGTGGCCGATACCCCCCGAGTCGAGCAAGTCAGCCAGGTTGGCAGGTTCGAGGCTGACAGGTAAAGTCGGTAGGCGGGCCGAGGTTCAACGACCCCTGCCTAGCGGCCGACCGGATAGCGGGACCATGCCTTCCCGATTCTACGTTCTCCTTCTGTCTTCTGCGCACTTCTCTTCCTTTCCTTCTATTTACGCCAGTCGTGTTTCTCCACTTCTCTGTTTTCATGTTCTGCGCATCTCGACTCCCCGTCTTTCGGAAAGGGTTCCTAACTACCTCCATTCCCCTTGGACATTTTTCGATTTCCGAGACGTCCACTTGTTTCTACGTTAAAAACTACGTCGAAAATGTGCAACGAAGTTTGTTCGTGCGACGCACGCTTAGCGAGATAATCGATCTCGAAGGAGCCCGTCCCGAACGCGATTTG
>NW_026532544.1:3577-5344 GCF_026283585.1 Hylaeus volcanicus | reverse complement strand
AGCCCGTCCCGAACGCGATTTGCGCGCCAAACATTTTCAAATCTGTTTTTTTTCGCGGGAACGAGCGTGTTCCTCTGTCTCGGAGGGACAGAGTCGATCTTACATTTTCGATTTGTTTTCGTGCGAAGAACCAGCGGATAAATTCCAGTCGATACGATGGATACGGTGAGGCAATAGTAGAGTGAATCGTTGAAGAGAGAATGAACTGATTAAAGTTTACCAGCGAGCTGACATTAAGAGTTGCGATTCAGTCAACGGCGAGCCAGAACCGCTAGATTCGCGCTATTCGAACTCTCTTGTAGTCCCATGGGTGAAAGTTGTAGTTTCCCACGCGATCAATGGGATCCCTGGACTTTTCTGTACGTAGTATGTCTATATATTTATTCGGTCGTTCAATGATACGAACCCTTACTTACCGTTAGGGTTGGAAGTAAATTGAACAAACAGAAATGCTCAGTTTTAAACAGTTTTACAGAATTCAAATGTACAAGAGTGCTCGGCAATTATCAGGTGTGGAAATTGATTTCGTGCTGTTACATTAAATTATTTAGGGAGGACAGTAGAGCAGCGTGGAGCGTAACCAACTACCACGTCGGAGAACCTGGGTTCTAGAATCCTGGGCGTCCGTCCCGGTTTTTCATTCTCGGGTTGCTAACAAAAATCGGCTGACTAACGAAAATATGAAGTATGGAAAAAAGCCTAGGGCGAAAAAATAAGGAATAAGTGCAATAGCAAATAAGAGGAGCGAATAGAGTCCAGTAGCTCCCAGCTAAGCACTATAAACTCAACGAACATTAAATTATTTATAACTCTAGTTTAAATAAAAATATTTCCTTAGATCTATAAAATATTCACCTCGCAATCTGACACACATGTTCTAAAAATATTTCATTAAATAAGAACGAAACACGCAAATTGTTCGCCATTTAGTTTTCCACCGGATTTTTCTTTATAAATAAAGGAATGTTTACGCTGAGAGAGGCGCAGAATTACGTTCTGCACCTAATATACGATACAATGCGAAGGGACAGGCTGGTGGAACTGGCGAGCATAACTGTGGGTGAATGTGAATCGCGGCAGACGACCTGGAAACCTTTACAAAGGCGCATCGAGCCACGATCAAAGAATATCAACGAGAAAGAACGCGAATGCCGGTGCTCGTGTCGCTTCTATTCAAGATTCTTGGCTTTTCTTCCCCCCACTACGACTAAATACTCCTCCTTTCTAATTTACAGACAACGATGAATACTTGTTGCCGGGATAAGGTCACACGGGTTGTTTCGGAACTCCAGGTTTTCCTGGACGTGTCCGACGTCCACTTCGGCGACCTTTGGACTTCCAGGGACTTCGGATACAGTGTCCTCCGTAAACTGTGATTAGTTTGAGGTTGCGTAGCATGGCTCGTAAGAGGACGAAGAGAAACGTTCGATGCTGTGTGTTGGCTTTATAAAGCGGAATCGACTCTAACGAAAGGAAGTGCATTGCGGTGCGCTATGATGGTTGGAATTGGAACGAGCATACACAATAAGCTCTCGTTGCTTGGGACGGATCCGTCGGAGAACTCGTCCATTAAATTACGAGATTCTTTTTCTCACGATCAGAAGTAATTAGAAAATAATAAAGACGTGGCTGTATGTGGGTAGGTCTGACGAGGTAGCACTTGTTTAGGAAAATTGGAGAAAAGAATACAAGAAGGAAAGAGATAAAGAAGCATGTCTGCGTGTACGTGTAGATAGGTCTAATTAGATAGAATTTGTTTAGAAAAAT
>NW_026532544.1:2240-3567 GCF_026283585.1 Hylaeus volcanicus | reverse complement strand
GCTTGTATGTACGTGAAGATATGTCTAATTAGATAGAATTTGTTTAGAAAAATTGGAGAAGAGAATACAAGAAGGAAAGAGATAAAGAAGCATGTCTGTGTGTACGTGTAGATAGGTCTAATTAGATAGAATTTGTTTAGGAAAATTGGAGGAGAGAAGACAAGAAGGAAAGAGATAAAGAAGGTGGTCTGTTCTTGTTCGATATCAGAAGGTGGGGTAAAATTAATCCTTTGCATTCGAGACTCTCAGTTGCCATTAGGTTTCACGCAGCAAATCTACACTACCCAAAGTTTTTAGATTCAATTTCTTCGGAGCTGGACGTATCAATAAAATAATTGTCGGTGAGGTAAAGGTGACCTTGTTCTAAAATCTCGATAGCTTAGATTCTAAGCTAGCTAAGCTAGTTCTAAGCCTTAGAACTCCTAGCAATAGAATGTTAAGGAACATCTCGAGTTGGTGGTAGATACCAAAGAAAAGGCCTCGAGTGCAAAGGGTTAAGGAAGCGATCAGAACGCAGAAACGTCTTTCCTTTTTCTTGCTGGTTCTTTGTGATTAGTGATACTATCGTAAGGGAACCGTATCGCCATAATCGTCGCGAGAGTAACGAATTCGTCTCTAGCGCCGTTTAAGGGCACGCGCTTTCTATGAAGCGACACAGAATTTCCCTTTAGACTTTAGACGGAGCTTAGAAAAAACCTAGAGAAGACAAATGTTGCAGCTTTGTCTTTTTATCAGCTACAAGATCTTTAAAATATCTTCAAAAAATTAGCCGTACCATTGCATCTGCCCTTCAAACAAGGTAACCCTACGGATTATTTTCATAGGACCATAGCAAATTTTCCATTCGTGAATCCATAACAATCTTAAAACGGTTTCCGAAATTATTTCAGTCTGTCGCCTAAATTAACCTGCAGGGATAATGATAATAACCAAGAGTCGCGGTATCTGATTAGCATTCGTTACAAAAATTTCCATTAACCCGAGTATACTATTCCGATAAGTACACATTCGAAGACAATGTATTTATTCATATAATATAATCGCTTAAAAAATTCGCTCAAGTATCCCTGACCCTAATGACCAAGCATTTCAGTGATTTACCGTCGAATCGCGTTAATCCGAGCAGGGCGTAATTTTTTACGAGAGAAATATTTTTTCCCGCCATTTTCTAAATAGTAAAAGACTCCTCTGGCGGAGGCGCCATGTACTATAGAAAACACTGGCGTAGAGGAACATTTAAAACAGATTCCAACTTCTGTTGGAATTCCCAATAATGAAACTAAACAACGCTTAGATAAACAACGCTTAGATAAACAACGCTTAGATA
>NW_026532544.1:0-2230 GCF_026283585.1 Hylaeus volcanicus | reverse complement strand
AACAACGCTTAGATAAACAACGCTTAGATAAACAACGCTTAGATAAATAACGCTTAGATAAACAACGCTTAGATTTCTCTTCAATTTCTATAGCACCATATGTATAATGTAGCAACGCTGCTGAACATTTGCATTAGAGTTTTGGTTGCGACTTAGTTCTCCAGAACCGAAGAATTGTTTCTGTAACGCGTTACTTCGTCACGCCACCCTAAGTAGCAAACGTCGATGATGTATGTCCGATGAATACCGTCGCCTTGAGCAATTGCAGCAGTTTAAGACTCTGCAGAGGGGAGAAATTAAGGTCGGACGTTCGCACCTCGTTTCGATATTTGACGCCAAAGTTTTTCGGGTCATCGTTCTCTCAAGAGAATCTAGATTGGACAGAACCGGGACAAGGTTGTATTTATCGGTCACCCGTTATGCGACACACCGAGATTCTTCGATTCCATGCTAGACGCAAATTACGGGCTATTAAATCCGACTTATGCATTACCTATTTTCATAGTTAACGTCCCGTCTACTGTTAATGACTCTCTCCATGTTTGAAATGTAATGAATGGAGACTCTGTTGATACGCAACACCATTGGCAGGGTAGAACGTGCATTTTTTTTGCAATTTTTCTTTTTCTTTTTCTTTTCTTTAATATTCGAACAAAGATATAATAAATAACGCAAGTAGCATTATATATAATTATATTGTTCATTGTTGGATCGTATAGTTAGTATATGTTACATTGTTGACAGAGCTCTGTCTAGAACTCGTATTAAAGATTCAAATGACCAGATGAGACGTTGACCTACTTTCATATATGGGAAAGAAAATGTAATGGGGCCACGTCTACCGTACGTCAGCAATTAAGAATTAAAACAGATTCTCGTTCACGTTTCAGAAACGATCACCGCCGAGTTACATTCTCAATCTACTCTAAACCATACACGTACAGTGGGTGTAGAATGTATTCGTACACCGATCAATTTCCTAAAAAATTTCTGTCTGAAATATGCAGTTTCTTAACTTCTTTTTTTTATAATCAATGATATTTTACATATTCTCGGAAGTCTCTGAGATAGATATAGTCCAAACATCATTTACTAGTTAATATAATTTGTGAAGTTAGCAGAAAGTATTTGAAAAGAAACAATAAGTATAAGAAGCAATAAGTTAATGTAATTTGTGAAATTAACAAAAAGTATTTGAAAAGAAGCAATAAGTATAAAAAAGGAATAAGTTAATATAATTTGTGAAATTAGCAAAAAGTATTTGATAAGAAGCAATAAGTATAAAAAAGGAATAAGCTAATATAATTTGTGAAATTAACAAAAAGTATTTGAAAAGATGCAATAAGTATAAGAAGCAGTAAGTATTTGTACGATTCTTATGACGAACCATTTACAGTAGAGTTAATAAATTACAATTTTACATAGCTTTTTTGGAAATTGATCGGTGTACGAATACATTCTACACCCACTGTATATGTATATTTTTCTGTACCGCCACTAGTGCACGTGCTCGCCGCGGGTTGACTCATTTCTCGAAATTTTTATTAAACATTGCGTACATTGCGTAAACATATTTTCCTAATGATAACGTTTCGTTTACATAAAACGTTTAAGAAGAGGAAAACGTAGCAATTGCATTTTTACGACTTTCACGACGTCGGTGTTGGCGTAACGAAACACTTGTTTCGCTTTAGGAAGACCGCTAGTAAATTAGTAGAATCTCGTTTGTCCGAACGAATTAGACGATGCAATAGATAATTGTTTCTTTGGACGACGACAGAACTACTTATCGTTGAACTCTGTCCTTTAACTTAATTTAGTATGCAATCTGTGAATATTTCCATTCAGTTTTCGATGTCAACGTCTGAAACGCGACTTGACATACAATTGCTAATGCTTTTACCGATAATTACGAAAACGTTTAAAAGGTCAAGACAATGCTAATGCGATCTCGAATCGAAGAATTTCAATCTACCCATAAAGTTTCTTACCCCGGAGGAACGAACATGACTCCAGTCGATACTTTGTCGCTTTCAGTTACGTTTCTTTAAAATAATATTTTCCTCTGATTTAAACCAACACTGAATCTCTGTCCTTCCGGGATCCAGCGTCGAAATTTGCCAAAAAATCGTAAGACAGGGCTCTGAGTAATTGGCAAGTGCATTGGGGATTAAAGAGGACGGTGAATAATTGAAAAACGGATCTAAATCAGGACTGAATCTTTGTCCTT
>NW_026532543.1:0-4917 GCF_026283585.1 Hylaeus volcanicus | reverse complement strand
AGACTAACGCGAGAGATTAACCTGTCCGCGACTACAAAATAATACACAAAAAGAAGCCGTCCGTGGTCGTGACCACGGGTTTATATACCCCCAGATCCTCGCAAGGCACGATCGTAATTTCGAAATCTTAATTTCTACATTTCCGAATCTTGGACATGTCGCAAGTTCGATGGCCGATTCGTATGCAACGGCCTAACATCGCTGACGCCCGTTTGCTGACTCGCGGTTTGCATTATTTCGTTCCCGAGGAACGATTTCCGCATCGTTTACCGAGCGCATTCCTTAACGTCTATTGATCTTAATTATTCGCAATACGAGGTCGATGAAAAGGGACACCGGCAGGGCCGATGTAACACCGGTATAAACCTTTCGGTACGAGCGCCGGATATATCCGGCATCCATCTAATAATCTTATACGTCTTACTTATACAATTAATTATATTTTATATAAATGTCTTTTAACATTGAAGATTAATTTAAAAAATTTTTTTATTAAAAAATGTCTTCCAAGAAACATTATACGAAAGTGGAAAAAAAACATTCGTGGTAATTTTAAAAAAAATTTCACACGTGATTGGAAACAAAAAAGTGATTCCGCGTCCTTAAGAAATAAAGAGGATGCGAAGCAACAAATCGCGGAGGAATATAACATCGCTGTGATTTCATCTAAGGTTAGTAGAATAAAGAATATTAATATAAACTGGTCATGCTTATCGCTATATGGAATTTCTATATTACAAAAGAAATTTTATTTTTCAGAGGAATGTTGCCCAATTAAAAAAAATATGGAGTAATATGAAGGCATTGCAACGTAACGCTATTATGAAAGAAAAACAGTCTGCGTTGGCAACAGGGGTTGGTCCTGCGGAGCTGTCAGTGGAAATTGATAGCGAAATAAGCAAAATTGTGCCACGATTGATGGAAACTTGATGCAAACAGGTTAGGGCAATCCACGACGCATCGTCTTCATTGTATCTGCAATCTTGCTACATTAAAGATACGCAATTAGCACAAAATAATAACACATAACATAAAATTATCTAAATTACAAACGATACCGTTAATCGGTATTGCCGAATTAAAGCGATCATGCATGATCCGTAGAATGATTATGCCATACGCAATCATTCTGGCACACATACATAAACACACAATTCATACATTCACATGCATCCATGTATTCTTTGATTTAAAATATACTTTACGAGGTTTTTGGCCGCAAGGTCTTTTTTCCTCGGGGTTTACCCCCAAATATTGTTGTTTTTATTTACTAACATGTTTATTTGCATTTTATTATCTTAATCACGGAACTCAAGAAATAACTTCAGCTCCGACGCTACATTTACCAAGCGACTCAGTAGGATATTCGCCGACCCCACTACGAATGAGGTGTCATGGGTACCCTCAGAAACTGTCCTGCTCACCTTCGAAGGATCAATGGTACCAGAAACGATCAAAGTCTACGGACTCCTTAACAGGAAAGCTGTTCCATACGTCGAGCGTGTACGAACATGTATGAATTGTGGAAGATATGGAAGATATACAGGGTGAGTCTTATAATGTGACGACCTCAAATAAATCGTAAGGTATTCGTTGTACGACAAAATGTTTCAAACAAAAGTTGCATGGTATCTAGGGAGACATACAGTGCTGTAATCTGTTTTTCATTACCTTACTTTTTTTTATTGAGATATTAGAGTTATCTTCAGCTTTTTAAACGGAATGTTTAATATTTTTTTTCGAATTCGGATAAATCATTCAATTTTTCGTCTTCGACGCAGATTGTGAGACTATGAAGTTAAACAAAGAGGTAAATCGACTCATTGCCTATAAGGACGTTAGCATTTATGAGGCATTCTCCCAAGCTAGGGATAAAGCTAGCAATAAAATATGCCTTGGAAACATTAGCCATCGTAAACGCTTTAAAATGTTTTTGTATCTATCTACTCGGGATCAATTTTAAAATCGTTACAGATGGTGGGTCTTTCTTCAAGACTGTACCTTCGACGTAAAGTACCGTAAGGGTAAACAGGTAGAACACGTCGACTACTTAAGTAGGAACCCGCGTAAGGATTATCGTGGGGATTTTGTTTGGGAAGGTTCCTGGCTACAAATAACACAAAATAGCGACGAAATTAAATTCTGACCATACCGTGTCGTTGGATTACGAGTTAAGACACGGAATCCTATGCAGGAGACACGGGAAAAACAGTGTACCGGAGTTTTGTATCATATTCAATCTTGATATGATCCTTAAATACCACCGACAGAATTTTAAACCGATCTATATAGTATCCATGGATATTGCCAAAGCCTTTACTCGGTCACGCACCGAACAATTAAAGACACATTAGATGTCATGGGCTTACCGAGCCCTATGTCCGAGTACATCATGGATAGAAGTGCTAATACCTAAATACAGTGCCACACAAAATGGATTCCCTAATGTGAACCGGCTATAAGTTTGTCACATGTTGTCACATCGGCTGAATGTTTTTTGTTTTATTCAGTATTCGTCAGTAGAATGTTCACCATGTCGCAATACACAACAACCGAACGTTCTAATATCGTGGAATTGTATATTGAAAATCAGGAGTCCATTATTTTGACTCAACGTGCATTTCGTGGAAAATTTCCGCGAAGAAAGGCACCTGATCCGAAGACAATTCGTGGGTTATATTCAAAATTCAAGGCAACTGGCGTGTTAAGTAATGTGCCGTGTCCGATTAAGCAGCGTACAGAGCTCGATCAAACACAAACATCACCATCGTACAGGATCATGTAACGAAGAACCCAAATGTTTCGATTCAACACCGTTCCCAGGCTTTGGGCATCAATCGTGAATCTTTGCGACGTATTTTACGATTGGATTTGAAGCTGTTCCCATATAAGATACAAATGGTGCAAAAATTGAAGTCGGAAGACTACTCCAGATGATTGCAATACGGTAAAACGATGCGAAATTTAGAGAGAAGTGAAGACGATTTTTAGAACCAAATCATAATAAGTGACGAAGCACATTTTGACTTGCACGGCAATGTGAACAAACAAAATTATCGTTTCTGGGGAGCCGAAAACGCACAAATAATTCGTGAGTAGCCTCTCCACGGTGAACGAGTGACAGTTTGGCCCGGAATATGTGCGGATTGCATCATTGGACCATTCGTAAAGTTATTAATTACATTCCCTAAACATATTCTTTTTATTTTTTAAAATATCAACTTAAATACCTATTTCTTTTGCTAATCAGTTTTGAATAAATAATTTATCTTTCTACGACTATTGTTGTATTACCTGTTCTACACTTAATAACGCATGATTTACTAAATTAATACTTTTAATATGTTACATCCCAACTAGTTTGGGACTTTCTTTAGGGATTCTTGTCTTCGGTTAAAGAGCTAAAGCTCACCTTATCTGTATTTAATTGGAAAAGAAGGAATTCTGGGATTCTATAATGATTGTCACTAAGTTTAAGTATTAACAAATATAATTATGAAACAAAACTGAGTTTGAGATTACTTACAAACAAGAATAAAAACTATACAATTGAAAATGGTTTAACAATACCAATCGTTGATCTTATGCTATCGGCGGCGTTGTCAGGTTGTCCCGGGCTCGGCTGTGGCGAGGATCTGGTCTGGTTGTACACTCGCGACACGGGACTCTAATAATTGGCGAATAATAAACGTCGGACTTTCGTAGGTAACTCCGCGATGACTCTATCTTTAGTGCGTATGTTCTCACTTACGCGAACTCTTTACTCAGCCGGAGATACAATACACGATACCTAAATCAGACTAACGCGAGAGATTAACCCGTCCGCAACTACAGAATAATAACTGCCAAAATAATAATGCACAAAGAGCCATCCGTGATCGTGACGGGTTTATATAGCCCCAGATCCTTGCCTGGCGCAATTCGTAATTTCGGAATCTTAATTGCCACATTTCCCGAATCTGGAGCAAGTCCCAAATTCAATGGGCGATTCGTGCGCAAGAGCCTAATATCGCGGACGCTTGTTCGCTGACTTGCGGTTCACACGACTCGGTTTAATAACACAATTTCCGAATTGTGGTTCGTGCGCATTCTTAAAAGTCTACTGATCTTAACTATTCGCAATGCGAGGTCGATGAAAAGGGACACCGGCAGGGCCGGATGTAACAAATATCTAAACAATATTATTTCATCTTTTCACTAAAACAGTCAAGGGATTTGATCAAATCACTTACTTTCTTTAGGGAAATGACCTCACAGAGTTGTTATTTTAACATCTCCCGTGAATTGATCATCTACCTTAGGGATTTGATCAAATCTCTATTTTTATCATTTCCCTGCGACATATGTATGACACATTGTTTTCATGTGCGCTGTTCAGGAAGTCGCTACCAACCTTCTTGTAATAAAACACACAAACCTTATATTAAAGAAACTGGGTTTGTTCGCGCCAAATGCGCTTCCTAATGGGGATTGCCCATCAATATGGGGTTTGAATCCCGCGCGAGTAAAAATCGTGTTTTGTTAGACGCGCTCTTTTGACAATTGACGTGCGTCTTCCCGAGGCGAAGAAGCCACGTGGGTTACGCGGCCATTCGTGAACGGGCTTGTCTGGCGATCGGTCGCCTCGCGTTTTCCTCGAATCTTTCGATTTGTGTTTGTGGTCGATTGGCGATCGGTTCGCCTTGTGCTTGTCGCGTCAATCGCATTTCTTCTTAGAATTGTTACGTCCCAGCTTATCTGTGACTCTTTCTTGGGATCTTCGTCTTCAATTAAAGAGCTAAAGCTCACCTTAACTGTATTCGCTAACGGGAAAGAGCAATTCGGGATTGCACTGATTGTTTTCAAGGTTTAGCATTTAAATATATAAATGAATATGTATTGTTACAAAATAACGAGTTTATATTACAATATCGGTTT
>NW_026532542.1:0-3760 GCF_026283585.1 Hylaeus volcanicus | reverse complement strand
GTACACTAAATATTAATAAAAGAAATATTATTTATTTCAAATGACTTCTCTTTATTATATTAATACGACATATCAAGCAAATAGCAGCAAATCAATTATATAGGAAAAACAAAACAACAACGTATTTAATAAACAAACTGAAATATACAATTCGATACAATCGATCATACCAAGTATGAAACGGTATTTTAATTTTGATATATTTCAATAGTATACATATATAGATATAGTAGTCGCAAGGAAAGGATTCTGTCAAAACGGTGGGACGCATAGCTCATCGAATTTTTATCCGATTCACTTGATTCAACGCTTAAATTGAAGGTAATTAAGTTTATATGCTGATGAACCTCGACTCTTAATGAATTATTATTATAGCATAAAGTTATTGCGAAATAACGGCCGACATGTATCGTTCATTTTCATGTTTTTTGCCGCCATTTTTGCAATTAGCAATTTTTTTTGCAATTTGAGGTTCATACGCATTTTACGTACCTACTAAAGAAAACAATTTTCTGATTTTATCTATCAGATGTTTTCCTAGGGCTTCACGTATCCCACCGTTTTGACCGAATCCTTTCCTTGCGACTACTATTACTATGTATATACAGTGGGTGTAGAATGTATTCGTACATTGATCAATTTCCCAAAAAATTTTTATGTGAAATTGTAGTTTATTAACTCCTTTCTTTTATAATTAATGGTATTCTACATATTCTCGGAAATCTCTAGAATATAGTTCAAACAACAATTACTAGTTTCTATAATTTGCGAAATTAACAAGAAAATACGAAAAATTGGTAGAAATATAGAAGCAAGAAGTATTCGCACGGTTCTTATGACGAACAATTTACAGTAGAATTTGTAACATAAGCTCATTAGTTTATTGCTTCGTGGGAATTATAAAACATTAAATTTCCAGTAAAAAAGACTTAAAAAATGCTCTAATAAAGGAATGAAAGAAGATACCACCCCGAATAACATCGACATTTATGACAGTTAATTTAATGGCTAGAAGAGTTGTAGTAATTATAAAATCGAAAGTAAAACCCATGAAGTATTAATTATTTATAAATTAATGTAAATTTCGTTTTTTTTTTAAATGAAGTTTTAAAAATTTGACACTTGTACGAACACTTATTGCTTCTGTATTTCTATCGATTTATTCTTTTTTCTTGTTGATTTCTCATATATATATAATAACTAGAATACTTACGCGGGCTAACTTTACATTTCCAGATAATAAACATTGCTAAAACTCTATTAATTGCGATTTTCGCGCAAAAAGTCATTAGGATAAGTAGTAGAACTCTTCAGTGGGCAAATAAAATTCTACTTATTTTTAATTATTTGTTGCAAACGGCCAACTTCACTACCCGATAGTTCTTCATCTCGTAACAATTGAAGGCATTATAATCTTCTAGCGCCGAGTTTTTGTTTCGCTTGCTGGAATACAAGTCTCGCTTATCTTGATTTTCTTCAACATTAATTAGTCTCATCTTATCTCTCTGATGGATTTATTTATCGGTAACATTATAACGTTTTCATGTAACTTTCCACTCGTTACGTTTATTTCAACGGAAATGGAAGCGTTTTTTAAATAATCGCGTAAAATGTTGGTAACGATGTGCAACGGTAATTTTTTAACAACTGCCATAACGTGGGTTTACGTGTTCCATAAGCGGGGAACCCAAAAACAATACAATACAAAAACAAACAGTAATAGAAATATGTAGTACGAAGAAACTTAATTACAATTGCAAAACTAAAATACACTATCATCTAACGCTGATTTCATTTGAAATTCAAAATTGTGCTGTATCTACACTAAATTAAAATATCGCGGATAAAAGTAGCTTTATGTAATTTCGACAGTGAGGACGAATCATTTCAGAATAGATCAACAGAATTTCCTATTGAAAATTACTTAAATACAGTCTAATATAAACACACATAAATAATAAATAATAAATATTTACAGTTTCTTCGAGAAGAAAATAATGTCTTAATATTTCATGAAAAATGGTTTTCGAAATTATTTGAAAAATTATCAGAGAGGGGAAATAGAAAATGTTATTGTGAATATGCAGTTCATATTTCAAGTCGATCGGATAAGTAGTTCTGAGAAAAGTTACTTGCCAGATCGAAACAACCGGTTTTCAGAAAAACGCGTTTGTAGTTAAAGGATCGATTACTTAGCACTGAAAGGAGCTCTGCGGAAAATGTTTTTATCTTCGTTAATATTTTCTACTTCGCCTTAGTATTGTAATATTTATAGTAGAATTTAAGTTAGAATTCTTTTCTAAACCAACAAAGAACCAAAATTTATTTATCTTTCGTCTGCTGTTTGAAACTTTATCCGTAATGGGTGTAAATCGTAGTCTCCAATCGTCTCTGCACATTCTCGATCCATTTTCCAACGATAATTTTGAATAATACAAATGATGGAATACTACTTGTGCCAACAACATTTCCAAACGTACTGACCATATCAGTCATTAGTATGAAGCATTGATAACACGATCATCATCTGTTTACGTTATAAACTACTCTGTGAACAGATCAAAATAAAAATTGTACGAATATTTTTGTCAATTTCTTCTTTCTTAATGGTTATACCGGGCGTCTCCAAGTACCCAGGCAGTCGATTCGAACGACGAGCATTTATATCATTATTTCGTAGATTTAACACGAATACCGCAGTGACAACAAAATAACCGAGATTGTTTGCGCAAGGTGCAGACACAAATCATAGACCAGCGTGTTTACATTTCGTCTTTACGAGTCAGTCGCACGCTCGTCGCATTTTTTCGCCGTGATGCATAACAAAATTATCGTCGTCCACCTAATGACCATCTTCAACAATAACCTCGTACTCGCGGCACGCTATTACGCTATGAACGTTTTATAATTTAATCTGCCCTGTCCACTCATTTATCCATTCACAGATCATCCGACCGTGGCATATTTTCCTCCCGCTGACTGGTTAATACGCTTTAAGAAGCGACTTCCCACAATGCGTTCTCTGATCACGTTTCCATTACTAACGAAACGCGTCTACCATCATTTCTTTTTCCCATTTACATATTATGCTGACACTTTCTCAAATCGTCTCAATGTATAAGAGATCTAACTTCTGAGATCTGACTTCTGTAGTGGTCATCCTAAAAAAGAAGGTAAATAATCTGTTAGCGAGGATAACTTGGGATTTACTAGATTCAATTCAGGGTGAATAGTGAGTGATGATTTATTGTTGGCGACTTTGCTTTGTTTCTTTTGTAGGTAGGAAAGGGATGCAGGAACATTGACTGTAGTTTGCTGTGTGGTTGCCTTTCCAATTGAAGAAGGTCTCCATAAATGCACTAGTTTAGTCTCGAGTTTGTGCATTTATGAGCATTCATGTAGTAGTAACATCCATACAGCAAACAGGCTCCAAATACAGTAAAGTCTCCAAAAATGCACTAGTTCAGTCTCGAGGTTGTGCATTTATGGACACTTTACTGTATTTGAAATCTGTTTGAATCTGTTTGTATGGATGGTGCCATTACAGAATTATAATTGGAGATATCTTTAAACTCAATTTTGATTTGGTTCCCGAAATACTTGGCTTGTACCTCACCGTATGCCTGTTTTAAAGTAGCGAGGAATTGAAAGTCGTCTTTCTTTATAATTATGGATATAGTTGGGAGGCGGTTTGTACTTGGGCGTTTCAAGTCCGGGTTCTGTTGAGTGTCTGTAAGTGTGTTAGTTGTTTCCGTGTTTA
>NW_026532541.1:0-2659 GCF_026283585.1 Hylaeus volcanicus | reverse complement strand
GAAGAGTTTACCGTGCCGAACTCCGATCGACGACAATTTGCCATAACGAAACGAGAGAGGACAAATTATGAAAAACTATGGGAATGCAAAAAGAGTTTTTATAATTTAGACTACAATTGGAATGCGCGGGACCTCTGTACCGACCGGTTAGATGGCAATGATCGCGCACCCTCGTATCGTTTTCTCCCAACGGTTTTTCGCAAATGTGATAATGCGTCGTGTTGCGAAATGTCTCCTGCTGTTCGCTCGTTAAATCATCCATTTGTATGTTATTTGATAAAATTGATTTAACAAAGTGTGCCAAATTCTTTAATTCTTCGACGAACCAGGAAACACAATTCGCATCACGACGACATCGGTATACCGACAAGGACGAATCGTACGCGCATTGGACATAATATGCAATACTAAATACTTTATGATGCTGATACGTGTATTTTCGCGCTCCTCCATCAGTTTTCTCTAGAATGCACTCGAGGTCGGCGTACACCACAAATGGAAGTCGCTCTTTCCGGATGTAGTTGTTGAAGCTGAGCCACTTGCTGTCATTATCTGGTAATACGATTGCGCAATCATTCATCTTCTCGCAATCTACGGTGTGAGCGTCCAGCTTCTCACTGGAACTAAAGTAGTGCAAGCATCTGCAATGAAAAAAAGACATAAATTTTTTTTTTAAACATAGCATATTTAAAAAGAAAAAGAATTATATACATACCTATCGCAAAAGTATTTTCGATGATTATTTTTACTCAATTGTGAGCTCACGAGGCGCGATAAGTTTTTGATCCACGCGAAATGCCCCACGCCGTTTGCTCCTTCTAAATACAGCAAATTGACATGTCTCTCCATCTTCCGTGTGGCGAGCCGTATCGGTAGAACCTTCTTTTCTTCAGTGATGTAGATGTTGATGGAGATGCTGTTAGCGTGTTCAAACTTTTTAATTTGGTTCAATGTCATTGGAAATTCGATATCCTGGATATTCAACACTGTTGAGTAATGAGGATATGCCGATGTACGATATACGTGACTTTCGGCTGGATGCAGAGCAGCCACCACTGACCACGCGAAACATGCATTGTCGTTCGAGCATACGTTGCTGGTATATATTTATTGTGGTATATATTTATTCACGTTAACAATTAAATTGAGTATACGCGACAGCGCCCATCCGCTATCCCGTTCTTGAAATTCTTCCAGCGATGCTAGGGTGGGTTCGACGACGCGTTGCTCGTACCACTCTTCGAGATTGATCGCGCCGAAGATTTCACAGTTTTTCGTGCTGATAGTCTTGTTTGAGCGTTTATCACCTGCTACAAACTCTCCATTAAACGCGGTATTCACTTTTAGTGTCTTATGTTTCACCAATGCACCCCGTATATGCTCGAGCACAACGTCTCTCGCATCCTGAAGAAAGTTACGCGGTTCGATGTAGTGGGAATTTAAAACAACACGCGTTGTTTGTTTATTTCACGCCACAAGAGTCCAGTGCTTGAATAGCCGGCACCTTCGTACACGAAACGTCTGCGCAACGAATACTTTAGACTATCGAGACGCGCGATGCGAGCGATCAACGATTGTTGAACACCGATCGATAATCGAGGGCGTTTTGCTCGACTATGTTCTTCCAGCGACTCGAGGCACTCGTTGCATCGTTCTTCCCATGCGAGGTATTCTTCTTGCGAAGTCAATCGATCGGTCTGGTCCCACAATCGACTTTCCATTTCCAAGAGTTCTTCCATGGTTGCACTCATTTCTTCGCTGGGGGGTCACTACAGAACGGTTTGAATGCAGTTCAATCTGCAGCACAATTTTTATACTCTTGGTCACGTGATTTTGTCACGTGATTTTGTCACGTGATTTTGTCACATGATATGCTCCTACTATGATGTCACTGCCTGCAGATTTTCATAATCCCCTCATATTCCGTATCGCTGTTTTCGTATGTTTTCCTGAGAAAGTATATATATATAAAGACGTTTAATACAAATTACTTTTTGAGTTGATACTAATTGATTATAAAAACTGATACCTACATATCCTGAAAAATCTATTATTAATGTTTCCTATTTTCCATAAATATTTTAAAAGAAGCGTTTAAAAAATATTCGGATAATGTGAAATTTATGTTTAGAAGATGCGTATTGAATATTCGGGCAATGTTGAATAAATCTGGAAAATTAAGAGATTCAAAAAAAAATTAAATCAATTTTATATTGTGTTTCATTTATTCATAGATTTTACTTTTATTACTTTATTTCTTGTGATTGAATTAAATTGAAACAAGTTATTTTAATTCTTTTTATCTCGGTGGGAATTTGAATATCAGATGAATATATATTTTATATTCGGGAAAAAATATATTGTTGCGAATATTAAATAAATATGTATTTTATATTCGGGAAATAATATTTTGTTATGAATATCAAATAAATATGTATTTTACATTTGGGAAAAAATATTCCATTCTAAATATTGAATAGATATTCATTTTATACTTAAAAAAAAGAATTTTTTTTCTAAATCTAGAATAAACATCACATGTATATTTAAATATTAAAATGAGATTCAATCTCTTTTATTGGATGAATATGTATTCAATATTTTGTGCTACTAGGGTATGTGAACCTGACACCCAACTGCCAAAAAATTAACTTTTTTT
>NW_026532540.1:0-5904 GCF_026283585.1 Hylaeus volcanicus | reverse complement strand
AGTATTATGTTAAGGTAGTAAATAAATGATTAGTATACGAGATATTTTAAATAATTGTCTGTAATGAAAAATATGCTCAAACGCTTCTGCATTACTTTCTATACTATACTATACACACTTCACACATACTTCAGAACTGATAGCTTGTTACACTTACTTGGTTCACCCTGTATAACTAAATAATTTGTCTCATATACATGAGTTGTCTATTAACAGTTAATATGTTTTATTCGAAAATTGAAAATCATATTGTAAGAATAGCTATAAGATAAAATAAATTTCCAACAAAAGTGGAAATTCAGAAAAAAACCGTGTAAAAAGATAACAATATGTACATGCAAAAAATATGTAATTGATTTTGCATTCCTAAAACCTGTACAAAAAGAATGAAAAATAAGGATTGAAAAAAACATACATATATAACTATACATATATAAAAATTCATAAAAAAAGGAATCAATTTTTCTGATGTTGCTGTAGATCTTTGAAAATGTTATGTCAAGTATACCTAATATTTACTTGATCACTTTAAACAATCTATATGTACTAAAGTAGTAAGGGGATGAAAGTCATAAAACTGTGAACATTTTAAAAACTAATAAAGCTTTAACCAAAGAATCCTATAGTAACTGATGAAATAAACTTAACAAAATACAATGACACTGTACTGAAAATTTTAGAAAATAAAATTCAATCGCCATTGTATTCTACTTTATATGAATTATAATTTCACTGTACATCTGAATAAAATAATTTTTGGAAAAAATAAATACTTTATATCTACCTATTATACCTACTTAATTGTAAAACATCCGTACAGTAATTTTATAGTGGGTCTTTTAACACGTTCCATGCCACCGTCTACCGGTTATGGTGCATGTTAAACTTGACCGTAAATGGTACACCCATATTTATTTAATGCGTTGGAAACCTATAATTTATGACAAATATAATTCTGTAAAATATATTTCCACCAAAAGAATAAGGTATTATTAAAAATGTAGTAGAATAGAACAAAACAAACTAATTATTTGTAGATTGATGATGTAATGAAATATTTACAGATTAAAATAAATTCCTATTCCAGGTTCAATTTTTGTAGGTACGTTTGCAGAGATTTTATTTTGCATAAAGATCCGCAGTCTGGGCATATCCCACTACAGAAAAACGTTTATAAACATATCATAACTTTGTAATAATATCAGTAGAACATCGTAATCGTATGTATGGAAACGAAAAATACTTTTTGGAAGAGTTCAAATTCTAATGGTTCGCTGTCGACACTGTTCTTATTAGTTTCATAACTCCTTAGACGAATGGTTGACGCAGAGTGATTGTCAGTTATTGTTTACATGACTCGACCTCTATACGACTGCAATGGGAGCTATTACGTAGGTTACATCAGATGTTTGAAAGTTCTTTTATTCTTCGAACTCTTTCAAATGTTCATAGCGCGAATAAATAAAAGGCGTACAGAGGTCATGTAACCAATAGAGATGCACGAAGAATAACCGATAGTCGTTTGCTTCTGTGTCAATGACTCGTCGAAGGAGTTATAAGACCGATAAAAACAGTTTTCCTAACGAATTAACGATTTGTCATAAAACACATTAAACTAATGCAAGCATACTTACTTTCGATACAAGTGGTAATTAACACTTTATTTACCAGGAGCCTATTTATAGCCTTTTTAATTCCAGTATTTAGCTATTCGAATTTATTTACTGTGTTGATGGTTGTCTACTTATAATGTTCAGTTTTTGGAAACAGACTTGGCTTTCAATGTACCTAGTAATAGTATGAAGGAATTATTGTCAGCCTAGATGGACATATGCTACTGTAGACAATTCTTTTTTTAATTAGACTGTTTCTAAATAGCCCGGTAGATAAAGTGTTAAATATACTTGGGTTGCATTGCTCAAATACTGAATAATGTATTAATATATGTATAATATATTGTATATAATTAATATTCATTGACTAAATATACTCAAATGTTGTCGATCAACTTGTTTGGTTTTGGTTTGAATTTGGTTATTAATTAACACCATATATTATTCAGTATTTGAGCAATGCAACGCAAGTATATTTTATTTGCACTTGTATTGAAAGTAAATATAGAGAAGGTATCAAAAGTATACACTTGAATTTTTGAGATTTCAATATCCTAAGGTACATGTTCCATGGTTTTATTTATTGTAGGATTTTAACAAAATTCACTTAATTGTTATTTGATCAAATATTTATTATACGAGCCTATTTCAATTTAAATTGTCCATACCAGTTTAATGAATAATGATACAAAAATTTTGTAATTTTAACACAGCTTCTTGTGGAACATACAGTTCACTGTAAGTATTTTTAATTTAAGTTAAATAGTGTTATTGGTTTTTATGAGAAACTATTTTAAGATACTGAATCCTCAAAAACTCAAATATTCGTATAATTTTGATACGCAATGTACAGTGGGTGTAGAAAGTATTCGTACACCGATCAATTTCCAAAAAAACTATGTAAAATTGTAATTTATTAACTTATTTTTTAGGAACAATGACATTCTACATATTCTCGAAGATCTCTAGAATAGATAGATTACCAAAAAAAATAGCTATTTATGTAAGTTGCGAAATTAACAAAAAAAAAGCAATTAATCGATAGAAATATTGAAGCAATAAGTATTCCCACAACTGTTTAATTTTTAAAACTTCATTAAAAAAAATGTACAAGTATATAATACTTCCTTCGTGGGATTTCCTTTTGATTTTATAATTATTGCAACTCTTCTAAACGTTAAATTAACTAAATCATTAATTATTCGAAGTGGGATCTTCTTTAATTTCTTTATTAGAGACATTTTTAAAAGTACTTTCCTGGAAATTTGATGTTTTTTAATTCGTACGGAGCAATAAACTAATGTGTTTACGTTACAAACTCTACTGTAAATGGTTCGTTATAAGAATCATACAAATACTTATTGCTTCTATACTTTTACCTACTTTCCGCATTTTTTTGTTAATTTCACAAATTATATTAACTAGTAAATGTTGTTTGGACTATATCTATCTTAGAGATTTCCAAGAATATGTAAAATATCATTAATTATAAAAAAAGAAGTTAAGAAACTACAATTTCCTCCAAATTTTTTAGGGAAGTTGATCGGTGTACGAATACATTCTACACCCACTGTAGGTAAAGTTTCAAACAAATCGAAATATGTAAACAATTGTAACCGTGCTGGTTACATACAACCACATAGACGATTAAGGGGCGATCCCCACTCATAGAAGGCCTGAATCCTCCGTTTCTTCGCGAAGAGGAGAATTCGGGATAGTCGCGGCATCTGACACGCATGCGCATCGATCCCCACTCCATATCCGATCGAGGGAGATCGACGCCGCGTACTATAAGCTAGTCAAGGGGTACCCCTTATCAGAAACCGGGAATCGCTCCTACGAGGAGGAGAAATTAGGAGAAGCACCCTACCAAAGGAGGATGCGTGTGCATCGATCCCACTCGATCCTGGATCGAAGGAGCTCGATGCGAAAACTAGGACCGGCACTCTACGTTTGGAAGCGATCGCGACAGCACGTACAATTCCTTCAGCGAAAACCGATATTCAATCGAGTGATCAAACCGATCAAGTAACTTAGTCAAACCGCCTAACTTACTCTCGTTGCATACGCGCCTCAAACCGAGGGGTCACGAGCACAAACCGAGCCGTGGCACTGCTGCATTGTGATTTGTAACGACGCCCAATCCGGCGTGACCACGTAGTAGTCAAAGGCAGTAAATTCACGAAGGTATGCAACGAGAGCAAGTCTGTGTCTTTTGCTGAAGAAAACGGGTGAGAGATGAGCGTTTTCGGGTAAGTTGTCACAGTAGGATTCCGCGGAAATTATGATCGGATTCGCACTGTTGAAATCAGGCGTCCGTCACCGGAGAACACCGATAGCTCACACTCATTCCCTTTGGTGAACTCCTAGGTGTCACAACCTGGTTTCGGCTTCGTACAAGTCTCCACCTGAACACTTCCTCCGAGAAATCGGCCGAGTGGAACGGTGCTGCGACAAATCCTCAATCACGTTGATAGCTACGAACACGATCGGATTCGCACTGTGGAAATCAGGCGTCCGTCACCGGAGAACACCTATAGCTCACACTCGTGCCCTTTGGTGAACTCGTGCCCTAGGTGTCACAACCTGATTTTGGCCTCGTGCACGTCTCCACCTGAACATTTCCTCCGAGAACTCGGCCGAGTGGGAAGGTGCTGCGACAAATCCACAATCGTGCATTTGATCACGAAGTGAATCCTGAAAGCGCTCACCACTTCTCCAAACCGTGTGTATTCGGTTTCAAGCATAGCAATCTCTTAAGAAAACACGTGCAATCTCGTGTGAATGCGGATAGGCATTCAGACGTCTTTGTACAAACAACTTTGGGTTTTCCTAAGGTATATCTCGCAATCGTTGCCCTATCATATTCGCATTGATAGATAAAGCGTGCTAATCCCGTTATTCACGTTGCCATAGATAACATTGATTTCAGAATATTGTTAATTTGGGATAAATCAACGGATGAGTGTCTCTAGTTTCATATCTGTATAGACCATACATATATATATATATATACATTTTATATCCTCTGCGAACTCATTGTGATACTAGTCGTCATCAAGTTTGACGGAACATATATATTTACAATTTCAACTCTCGACGAAATCATCGTGATATCCGTCGTTACTAAATTTGACAGAATATATTTCATTAATTACCAGATATATCAGAGTTTCCAAATTCTTTAATCACCTCTCGGAACACTTCGCTATCCAGCACCTGGAGGCACGAGCCCTCAATTTCTTCCATTTACTCCAAACATCCGAGCTGAAGTTAAAATTTAGTGTCAATCAAGAGACTAAATTTTAACAAGGTTACACAATAGATTTGAATTATTTCTTGTAAACACAGAGATTGCTAAAGCCACAAAAGTATTTGAACACACAAGAATAAGTTTCAAGAATCAATGAAAACTCGGTTTTTCGGTCACTAAATGTAAACATTGATTGTTGTTAGTCATCATCGTACATACATTTGTCAGTCTGAGTCTAGCATTCATTGTGAAATAGTACGATATTGATCATGTTTCCTAAAACATCTGAAATTCCTGAAAGTAATAGAAAATTAATTGTCGAGTAGCGTAAAGAGGGAAAAACGTATGGTGAAATAAGTAAATTATTAAATATAAATAGATCTGCAAAGGCCGACCAAAGAAATTGATCGAAAAGGAAGAAAGAGCTTTGCTCTGCGAAATAAAAAAATATCCAAAGCTTTCTGCTACAAAACTTGCAATAGTTACAATAGTTACACAGAATTGTAATAATTTCGTACTAAGTGTTCAAATACTTTCGTGAGTCACTGTACAGATAAACAATTACTCCGTCTTGAAAATCACCATTACGACTGTGAAAATTGCTGCTAATACTGCAGAAAGTATCTTCGATGAGGACTGTTATAATACCTCCTCAATAATGCACATCATGAATACAGGCATACTTAAGGATGTATGGGAGGTACAATCGAAGACAAATGCACATGAAATTTTAATTTATCGTCGGCAGGAATGTGTTCGAGATTGTTTACCATCCCGAATTCATATTCTAATCGAACACAAACCTAACCTTTGACGGTAGTTTGCTAAATTCGTTATGGGAAAGAATACACATTCCCTCCTTGAAATCAACGTCGTCACGCCACTTTCACCCTGCTGGCAACGCCGCGCCGCGGGTAAATATTGTAAAATATAATAGTATTGTAAAAATAATAGTACGATGCGTTGCTGTTATACGTCAATTATTATTAAGTGTTCACGCGCCGTGGGAAAGGAAGAGCATACAAGCATTATCAAAAT
>NW_026532539.1:0-3203 GCF_026283585.1 Hylaeus volcanicus | reverse complement strand
CAGGAAAATACGTTCAGCACCAACCGCACATCACAAAATTGTAAAGCCATTTGTTCATAAAACTCTACATGCATGTTCACATGTCTTCGTCAGGGTAGACGCAAGCAGGAAGCCTTTGGAAGCACCATACGAAGGACCTTACACTGTATTAGACAGAATTTCGGAACATGTATTTAAAATTGATTACAAAGGAGTACCAACAAATATTTCAATAGAAAGACTCAAACCAGCATTTGTTGAAATTTCACAGGAAGAACTTGACGCAAATAGGCAAATGCAATTAAGAACGTACAAAGGACCAAAGACTGTTAGATTTAAGTTGTAAAAATTGTTATATTTTATTAGGATAAGTTAGTTTAGTCACAATGTTATTTACAAATATTCGCAAATTTATGTCAGTATTGTTAAAGACTTGAAGGGGGGTAATGTAGGGACCTACATATAGTCATAGGTTCAAGCAGCGTTACCAACCTAAGCTAGAGAATTTAGCGTTAAGAGGTTTTCGTTATTTTTGAATAAGAGACGCAGCAAAGAGAGCGGTTAGAGAAGTTCGTTAGCGTGGTTAGCGTCGCGACACGTGCTCGTCTGGTTAAAAGAAAATAAAGAAAAGAAAATCCAAAAAGCTGTGTTCTATATACGAGTACGAGATTACCTTCCCCCGGCAAAAGTAATTGTTCTATAAAAGTTTAGGCGTAGAAATACGCTACGGAATTGTGGCGTGAAGAGAAAAGTTCCTAGAGCATAAGTTACCATCTAGTTTTTAAGTTGGTAGTATGTATTGTAACCGTTACCGCATGTAGAGTCCCACGAGTTTTGTGTAAGCGAAATTAAATAAAATAATTGTTATTGTTGTTCATTAAACAAGCGTGTCGATCGGTTTCCCCTACAATTGGTGCCGAAACTCGTTTACAAAACAAGGAGACATGCCAAACGACGAAGAAAAATGGGCCCGAGAAGACACGGAGGTAAATGCGAGCGATTTTCGAAGCGTTGAACTACCTACATTTTGGCGTGATGACCCTCGATTATGGTTCGCGATGCTAGAGCGAGAATTTGCGGCTTATGGCATTCGGTCAGATGCTGTTAAGTGTACGGCACTTAGACAATACGATAATAAGAACTGTGGCCGATATAATTTCCTCGCCGGATACAGTGTATTCATACAAAGAAATCAAGGATGCATTAATAAACAGGATAGCGTCATCGAAGGAGACGTAACTGCGACAATTATTAACAGGCGTAGAATTAGATGGTCGGAAACCCTCCGATTTGCTAAGAGAAATGACGTTATTAGCTGGGACGCGAGTGACTGCGGGCGTTCTACAAACATTATGGGTGCAGAGACTTCCAAAGCGAATACAGGAAATACTAGCCGTAGTGGAAGACACGGAATTAGAAAAACTGGCATTACTAGCGGATAAAACAATGGAACGATCGGCTCATGCTGAAGTGGCGCCGGTCTTGGAAAGAGACGGGTCGCAACAAACAGTAGAAGGAAATTCTGAAATCGCGACATTGACAAGAAAGATAGAAAAGTTAGAGATGCTGGTTCGCGACAACATGAAGAGGCGGCCATTTTATTGAGGCCGTAGTCGAGATCGTAGCGACAGTAGAAGACGCTATTTCAGAGGGCGCTCTCAATCGAGAGATGGCAATGGCGCGGAACAGCAGAATACTTGTTTTTACCATAGAAGATTCAAGGAAAATTCATTTAGGTGCAAGCCACCCTGTTGTAATTGAACTGGACCGGATAAAAGAAGGCAGGAAAACTCAGCCAATCACCTTTTGTGGAGGCGTTAAGAGGTGACATTACTAAGAGACGCCTCATAATTTCGGACAAGGAAAATAACATACAATTTTTAATTGATACGGGTGCTGACATTTCCATCCTACCAAAATCCACCAGACGTGCATTAAAAACAGATACATACAAGCTATATGCTGCAAATGGTACAGTTATTAATACATACGGCAATAAAATATTAACAATTAATTTAGGATTACGTAGACCACTTACATGGCGGTTCGTGGTGGCAGATGTGGGAAAAGCGATTATAGGAGCGGACTTTCTACATCATTACAATTAATATTAAGGGGGTAGACACGGCACGTGACCTCTCCGATTCGGCAGGTCGGTATTACAGCAGCTACTCTCTGCATAGAAATGGTATTACCATTAGATATGCGGCAGCGGAGAAAAACTAGATGGAGCTGCTCGTTATTGCCTTACAGTATAGTTTCTTCTCAACAACATATACTGTATACTTCTTCCTTGAGTGATTCCGAATGCTCAGCGTATGAAGTAGTAGTATTCTGTTCCGCGCTGTGTATTACGTTTGTGTAGTGCGGTCACTATGCGGACACTACAAATAGGAGCTAGGTTGGGGGACCCTCGGCGCCGCTGCGGCGCCTCGTGAGTTGCTTCGCGTTATCGAAAATTTGGAAAATTTTAACAATTTTTTACGCGACAACGGTTCGTCTCCGGCATGTGGCTCCTTTGAAGCTTTTTACCTACTCCTCGAGTAGAATTTTTTTAAATTAAAAAAAAATTTGACCTTAAATTTCGAGGTCATAATGGATTTTGAGGACGGTTTTTTTGCAAATGTCCACCGATCCAGATGTGTACAATAACCCCTAAAAGTGGTGACCAATAATTTTTATACTGATTTCATTTATCAAAATAAAGAAGTTTAATACAAATTACTTTTTGAGTTGATACTAATTGATTATAAAAACTGATACCTACATATCCTGAAAAATCCATTATTAATGTTTCCTATTTCCCATAAATATTTTAAAAGAAACGTTTAAAAAATATTCGGATAATGTGAAATTTATGTTTAGAAGATGCGTATTGAATATTCGGGCAATGTTGAATAAATCTTAAAAATTAAGAGATTCAAGAAAAAATTAAATCAAATTTTATATTGTGTTTCATTTATTCATAGATTTTACTTTTATTACTTTATTTCTTGTGATTGGATTCAATTAAAACAAGTTATTTTAATTTTTTTTACCTCGGTGGAAATTTGAATATCAGATGAATATATATTTTATATTTTGGAAAAAATATTTCATTCTAAATATCGAATAAATTATCATATTATACTTAAAAAAAAAAATATTTTTTTCTAAATCTAGAATAAACATCATATGTATGTTTAAATATTAAAATGAGATTCAATCTCTTTTATTGGATGAAT
>NW_026532538.1:0-4948 GCF_026283585.1 Hylaeus volcanicus | reverse complement strand
GACAAGCAATACACCGCTGGCACCTTCAAATAAACATTAGATAGGCAATACGCCGCTGCCACTTTGAAATAAAATTTAAGAAAGCAATACGCCGCTGGCATTTTGAGATAAAATTTAAGAAAGCATTACGCCGCTGGCACTGTGAAATGAAATTTAAGAAAAAAATACGCCGCTGGCATTTTGAGATAAAATTTAAGAAAGCATTACGCCGCTGGCACTTTGAAATAAAATTTAAGAAAGCGTTACGCCGCTGGCACTGTGAAATGAAATTTAAGAAAGCAATACGCCGCTGGCATTTTGAAATAAAATTTAAGAAAGCATTGCGCCGCTTGCACCTTCAAATAAACGTTAGACAGGCAATACGCCGTTGGCACTTTGAAATAAAATTTAAGAAAGCATTACGCCGCTGGCACTGTGAAATGAAATTTAAGAAAGCAATACGCCGCTGGCATTTGGAAATAAAATTTAAGAAAGCATTACGCCGCTGGCACTGCGAAATGAAATTTGAGAATGCAATACGCCGCTGGCACCTTGAAATAAACTTTAGACAAGCAATACACCGCTGGCACCTTCAAATAAACATTAGATAGGCAATACGCCGCTGCCACTTTGAAATAAAATTTAAGAAAGCAATACGCCGCTGGCATTTTGAGATAAAATTTAAGAAAGCATTACGCCGCTGGCACTATGAAATGAAATTTAAGAAAGCAATACGCTGCTGGCACCTTGAAATAAACTTTAGACTTGCAATACGCCTCTGGCAGTTTGAAAGAAAATTTAAGAATGCAGTACGCCGCTGGCACTTGAAATAAACTTTAGACAAGCAATACACCGCTGGCACCTTCAAATAAACATTAGATAGGCATGTCGCCGCTGCCACTTTGAAATAAAATTTAAGAAAACAATACGCCGCTGCCACTTTGAAATAAAATTTAAGAAAACAATACGGCGCTGCCACTTTGAAATAAAATTTAAGAAAACAATACGGCGCTGGCACTTTGAAATAAAATCAAAGAAAGTGTCACGTCTTGTTTCAGATCAAAAAGCCGCAGCTATGCGACTGGAAGACCCGGATCAAGACGCGATTAAGTGGGTTCGCCAACTGTCTAGAGGCCTGGCGGACGAATACACGTCCCTACAAGCCTAGCAGTCGATATTGGGAGTTTAAGGGCAATAATAATGACGATTTATTTGTAATTATTTATTATAAAAATAAAGATTTTCACACCACTCGTATATGGGCGCTGGTATTGAATTATTTAGAATGTCCCCGTAATTGTTAACATATGTCTTTAAGAGATATCCCGGAATTTCGAAATGGTCATTTACCTTGGGAGCCGTAGTTGCGTCAATGGTTTCCAAATAAGAATCCTCGTCGCCGTCCTCAGTCAGGTCTATGACTGGGATCTCGTCGAAGTTTGACGGATCGTCGAGAATAAACGTAGACGCCTCTGAATCGATAGGCGATGACGGTCGGTTAACCACGATTCTGGGATTAGACGAGTGAACGAGAGGTTTCCGATATAGGGTGAGCGCGACTCGTAATGTTTCGACGCGAGAAGTTAAATCGTCGTATAATTTTTGTAGGTATTTCGCGAGCTCTTTCTTTTGGTATTTCTTGATTCCTCCGCGACGACTCCTCCTGTTCGGACGACGCGTGCGGGACTGTGGAAGATTCTGCTTATTGTTCTATTTGAAATGATTCGAAATATATTATAGAGTAAGAATAGTTAAAATCGGACGGGATTCGCATTAAACACAACAAGGCCGATTGCTAAGTAGCTACCCAAGCTGTGAAGCAAAAAATGGAAAGCCCGTGAATGACGTTAGAAAATAAATATCACAAGATACCTCCGCTTCCATACCGAGTGCTGTCAAGCGACCCTGGTGATGGAAGAAGAATTCCAAATCTTGAGATTTCGTTGGAGAGGTCAAATGTCGTTCCTCTGAGTCTTCGCTCCTTGGTGAGAGCGCGACTACACAGGAATCGAATGCTACCGTAATCAAATAAATAATTTAAATTAGTCTAAAGCAGATCTGGGTCTGGAGGATCGTTAATAAAACGCGCACAATAATGAAGTAACAAACGAAAACACTTTATTTAATCGTTAAACAAACTAATAAAGGAGCGTACGATGCGCAAGAATTATGACAATTAAAGTAATAATATGACGTACGATGCGTCGGAACGATGAACAATAACGATTCACAAAGAATTATAAAGCGTGTGTGTCGATTAACTGCTCTAACTGACTGCGCGGGCTGAGCTGTGTACGATGAGAGACTAACTGAACCGAACTGAAGACTGGACTGCACTGAACTGTTCTTTCGGAGCCGCGCAGGGCTCGTATTTATCGCTGGTTGACGCATGCGCGTTATGCTTGGGACTCGCAGGTGCTTATCTTTCGGTCAGCGCTTTCTTGAGTCTCACGCCTCGGAGAGGTGTGCCTTATCTTTGCTGACTCCGCATCCGGTGTGCGCTGGACCGCGGAGACTTGATCGTGCCTTATCTATTGCTGACTCGGCGTCTGCCGATGTCGAAGGCGAACGGACGTTTAATATTGTATTACTTCTCGTGCTTTGATTATTTGCTTAATCTCTGGCTGGGATTTAATTTCTTACTGTTAGAGATTATTACTCGTGGGAGAATATTATTTCCTGTGTGCTTAATATAAATGGTTCGCAGCGTAGATTAATTAATGCATTAGTATGTGTGTAAGATGTCGACCGTAAATATGTGTTAACAATGGTATATGGTTATGTATCGACTGTGGGTAAATGATAGTATGGTAATGTCGTTTGGTTATTTATCGACGGTTAATTTATTTATCGACGGTGAATAATAATAATAATAATAGTCTGTAGTTATTTACTGACAGTAGGCAAATGATATTAATAGCGTGTGATTGTTTATTGATAGTAGGTAAATAATGCAAGGTAATGTCGCGAAAAATATGTGTGTACATACATGTACGTATATATAAATATATGTGTGTACGTTACTAGGATGTAACATAAACTTTAGAAAGGCAATAAGCCGCTGGCACCTTGATAGAAAATTTAATAAAGCCGCTGGCACTTTGAAATAAACATTAGAAAAGCAATACGCCGCTGTCACTTTGAAATACAATTTAAGAAAGCATTAAGCCGCTGGCACTGTGAAATAAAATTTAAGAAAGCAATACGCCGCTGGCACCTTGAAATAAACTTTAGACATGCAATACGCCTCTGGCAGTTTGAAAGAAAATTTAAAAATGCAGTACGCCGCTGGCACTTGAAATAAACATTAGATAGGCAATACGCCGCTGGCACTTTGAAATAAAATTTAAGGAAGCAATACGCCACTGGCACCTTGATATAAACTTTAGACAAGAAAAATACACCGCTGGCACCTTCAAATAAACATTAGATAGGCAATACGCCGCTGGCACTGTGATGTCACGTGCGAAATGGCACTCGAGCTGCTGACTCGGGTGTCGAGCGCGTGGCAAGGGGTTTTGTGGGAAGGGGAAAGAATTCGGAGGAAATGCGTAGGGTTTTCAGGTTATCAGGTAAGTATATGGATGAATTATGCCAGGTAGGTCGTGGCCAAACAGGTAAGTCATTGGATGAATTGTAAGGTAAGTATAAGAATAAACTGTTTCAGGTAGATCGTGGTCGAGCAGGTAAGTAATAGGGTGAGTTGAAAGGTAAGTATACCGATGAATTATTACAGGTAGGTCCGGTCTAGAGGGTAAGTATGCGTGTGGTGAGGTAAGTAAGGGGCTGATTCACGACAGAAAACGGGTTTCGCTCAGGAATTAAGAACAAGGGATTGATTCAGGCTGAATGCTAGATTCGCCACAGAATCGGAATGGATATCGGAATGGGGTTGATCGGAATGGGGTCTTAGTTCCGAGAACCAGGGTTGCGAGAAGGGTTTCGGCGAAGCGTTTACAAAGGAGGAAGTCTTTATCCCGGCTGAAAGCGAGTTTCGCCAAGGGATCGAGGGGTAGTCAAAAAGAGGGTAATGATTCAGGGTGAATGCGAGATTCGCCACAGAATCGGAATGGTGGGGAAGATCTTGGTTCCGGCAGAAAGCGAGTTTCGCTCAGGAATTAAGAACAAGGGATTGATTCAGGCCGAATGCTAGATTCGCCACAGAATCGGAATGTATAGGGGGTCTTAGTTCCGGCTGAAAACGAGTTTCGCCCAGAGATGAGAGGAAGAGGGTGTGGATAAAATGTTAGGGGATTGTTGGAGGAGTCCACGCGCTTGACACCTTAGGAGAGCAGTCGTACTGAGAATCACGGTGATACTACTCGGTATAACAGCGGATGGGTGTGACGAGAAAAGAATAGGCGTGATTTATGTGCACTTGGCAGTGATAACAATTTTATATATGAAAACTGGGGCGATTCCACGATACTACACACGTCGTAATAACAACAAAAGTGCACTTCGCACGTAAGTGAAATTTATATAATAAGCCTGGGGCGATTCCCCGATACTACACACGTCGCGATAACAATAAATATCCTTAGATCTAGATGATAAGTCGTGTTTTCGACTAGAGAGAAATTAACACTAATATTACAGTACGTTATGACAAATTCGTGAACAAGGGTAACACGCGGTTGTCGTAATAGGAGGCTAAGCCTCACGAGGTTAAACTAAGGGCAGAATTAGACGGAATTGCGGGCGGCGGTATTTCGCGGAACCACGTGCGCGCGAGAGAGAACAGTAACGATAATTCGAGAATTATGACAGTCCGTAGACCAAACGGCGGTTGAGAATATGCTAAACTACCGATATTCGCGTGATCACGGCTCACGCGGAGAAGTACTAGATTTGCAACGTAATAATATAACGCGTAACCGCGTGCACGGAGAAGAACAGAGTTCACAAGTATCCTGATTTGCACGTCACTGTATAGCACAAACTGCGTGCGCGGTGATAAACGGAATTT
>NW_026532537.1:0-3681 GCF_026283585.1 Hylaeus volcanicus | reverse complement strand
ATGTTCTTCGTTCAGAGGTTTTCTGCTAACCAACTGCCGAGATATAACAAATCCTACAATATATTTAAAAGTATAAACTATAATTTACAAAACAGAACCGATGTTCTTCGTTCAGAGGTTTTCTGCTAACGAACTGCCGAGATATAATAAATCCTACAATATATTTAAAAGTATAAACTATAATTTACAAGACAGAACCGATGTTCTTCGTCCAGAGGTTTTCTGCTAACCAACTGCCGAGATATAATAAATCCTACAATGTATTTAAAAGTGTAAACTATAATTTACAAAACAGAACCGATGTTCTTCGTTCAGAGGTTTTCTGCTAACCAACTGCCGAGATATAATAAATCCTACAATATATTTAAAAGTGTAAACTATAATTTACAAAACAGAACCGATGTTCTTCGTTCAGAGGTTTTCTGCTAACTGCCGAGATATAATAAATCCTACAATATATTCAAAAGTATAAACTATAATTTACAAAACAGAACCGATGTTCTTCGTTCAGAGGTTTTCTGCTAACTGCCGAGAGTCGGAAAAACTATAAACGGTCAGGGGGTGCAATAAACCGCAACTACAGAAACCGTTTCAAAATCACCAGGCTTGATGCTTATTCATGGTGCTTATTCTCAAGAGAAATGTTCAAAGAAGCCAAACAGAATTATCAACGTGTACGCGTGTACTTACTATGGTATTAGCAGAAGATTCTCTCGATCGAATGAAAATTCCATGAAAAATGTCATTTACGCGATCATTAATTCGATCAACGTCTCTGATATGCGTCCTACGAAACAAAATAGCAGCATGTAACAGCATGATTCAAAGGCTCGCATCGTACAGTGTCACGCGCAACGTTTCTTCCCAAGATGGCCCTCTTGGAAATTAAAGCGGCATTTATCAGATTACCGTTTGTTATCGTCGGATAAATCGATTCACCATGGCCGTGTCGAGGCAGCAATTCCTCCTTTCACGCATCCCGAAACACGTAGCTGCCAGTGGATGGCAGCGATCGATTGATTCGGTTGGCCAAACTTGCCCGTGGCCTGCGACCGGAAGAGCAGAAAACGGCCAGAAACGATGCAGTCGGTCGCAGTCGGGGCGATAGAATAGCGAGGCATCGGCATAACGCGCATAATAACGCGCGCTCGAGGCCTTCGCAAAATGAGATACGATGGAAGCGAAACAGAGTCGAGCAGATACAGAGAGGAACGGATAGAGGTTGGCGAACGGAGGGCGAGGGAGTGCCTATCACTCGGGGAGATCCAATACAATGCGAACTATTGTACCCACGTTCGCCATCCACTCCAATTCCTAGGCTGGAGATATGCAGCTAGCTCGATCCTGCACTTGCTGCTCATCGCGCGTACATGCCCTGCAACGATCCGCGCGGTGTGTCTGTGACGCAAACAAGGGAACGACTTCAAACGGAGACAAGGAAAAGGGAAAAGGGATTATTCGAGGTTGCGCCTTGCCAAACGAGTCACTCCGAACCCTTACCGGTGCAGGCTGCATGCGGATGGAGAAATAAAAGGGGAGGATTCTTCCAAGGTCGTGGTTAATCTTCACAGAGTCTTGTTGGGTCAAGAGATTGGTTCACAATCATTGCAAACATTGCTTTTCCTTCTGCGTAATTCTTTCGAATCGCTTCTGTTACAAATGATATACCTTCGGACGAAGATTCCATGGTTAATCTTCACAGAGTCTTGTTGGGTCAAGAGATTGGTTTACAATCGTTGCAAACATTGCTTTTCCTTCTACGTAATTCTTTCGAATCGCTTCTGTTACAAATGATATACCTTCGGACGAAGATTCCATGGTTAATCTTCACAGAGTCTTGTTGGGTCAAGAGATTGGTTCACAATCATTGCAAACATTGCTTTTCCTTCTGCGTAATTCTTTCGAATCGCTTCTGTTACAAATGATGTACCTTCAGACGAAGATTCCATCCCGCGAGAAATCGTTCGTACGATCTGTGTATTTTGATTAGCAAAAATATCGATATTACAGCTCAGCTGTGAATCCCTCGCGGATACAAGCACACAAATCTCGCGATGCGTTTTCGAATCGGTAAGCTCGCTCATTAACGATCTAATTAAACTCGCCCCTATCAACTGAAATTCCAAGCATTCCACGTGTAATTAGTCGAATCATTCGCGAGCCTGCGGGACGCTTAACCCTAAACGAATCTCACGTCCTTGAATATAAATATCCCACAATTACGTTCGTGTCGTTGGTGAATATTCATTCGTTTAAGGAGCAGGATCGTGTCTGGTCTTAAACCGTCTTAAACTCTAATTAATTGAACAATCTTTCCTTAAATCATCCTCCAGCCTCCGTGCTATTCTCGCTCCGCGAGCTGTGCGGATGGAAACGAGTGTTAAGAATGATAAAGTTGTTGGGGTGTCGCGATTAGGGGAGGGGAAGTCAAAGTGGAAACGCGACGCAAAGGCAGAAAACGAAGTAGACGGATGATGAAAGCTAAAATAGAAGGGAAAAGGGAAATGGGAAAGGGGCGAGGAGAAGAGAGGTCCGGAAGGGGACCAGGCGTTTACGTGCGGCAGACATCCGATGATGCATAGTTGCTGTTGACATGTTGGAACGTCAGGCTCACATGACCTCTCGAGTACAGCCATTATCCGCAAAGCGATCCCCCGAATTGGGACAATAACTGCTTCATGGAGTCGTGTAATAATTATTGGCCGGTAACCACCCCCAACCCCCTGGTTATCATCGCGAGCATTTTGCCGCATTAACCGGCTAATAATGGCTGGACAGTTGGCAGCGAGCCTCTCCATCGCACCACTCGAACCAGAAAGAGTACAGTGCGGCTGGCAAAGTTGCTGTGACGAATGGGAATGTGGGCAAATTTCGTCAGTGACGGCCGCTCTTGTTTATTCAGAGCGAGACTCCTCTCGCAACGTGAATTTTCCAACGCGGAATCGTGAATTTTCCTGGGAAAATTTCGATACGTCGATTCCTAGACGGAGAATTTTGTTGGTGCTCCGCCATTTTAGGCTTTCGTTTCTGCACTTTATCGAGGAAACTCGTCGAGCGTGTATGTGTGCGACGAATCCCTGGGAGCGCATCTGGGAATGCAAGAAGTTTAGTAAAATGGTAAACTCGATGGCCCCTGGTTAACAGACCCAAGGAAAATACGAGAGGATTCAGAGGGAGAGGGAAGGCTGCTTATGCTGGAGAAGGTAAAATCGGAGTTGTGCGAGTTTCACAAGGGGTAGATCCAGGTGGACAGAGGGGTAGAACAAAGGGAAGTGGAAAACGCAGGGCAAACCAGGAATTGTGGGAGGAATCTCCCATCTAAAATGTGGGAAGACCGATAGAGAAGCACATGTATGTGTAATGCAACTTAACACTGTCGGTCTCTAATGTGTATAAATTTATTTGTTTCCCTAATCAAACTAACGATGTATAAACTAGCAGAATATATATGTATAAGTTTGATTGTACTTATAGTCTTTACCTTAATACTTTATATGCGGTTTATATTTATATCAAAATATAACACTTGTAGCAACAAGACTATTCTGTAACAACCATTTACTTCAGTTATCCGCTATGCTTTCGTTACTTGTTCTATATTCGAGTTCAATTTTCCCGCCAGAAATTGGTATCGCCCATTCACGGAGTCTGATCAGCGCCTCTATCGGGAAAACGCTCAAG